>NC_079426.1:967184-999684 GCF_026213295.1 Gadus chalcogrammus
ACACCCCCACCGTACACACACCCTCACCGCACACACATCCTCACCGTACACACACCCCCACCGTACACACACCCTCACTGTACACACACCCTCACCGTACACACACCCCCACCGTACACACACCCTCACCGTACACACACCCTCACCGTACACACACCCCCACCGTACACACACCCCCACCGTACACACACCCCCACCGTACACACACCCCCACCGTACACACACCCTCACCGCACACACATCCTCACCGTACACACACCCCCACCGCACACACACCCTCACCGCACACACATCCTCACTGCACACACATCCTCACCGTACACACACCCTCACCGTACACACACCCTCACCGCACACACACCCCCACCGTACACACACCCTCACCGTACACACACCCTCACCGTACACACACCCTCACCACACACACCCCCACCGTACACACACCCTCACTGTACACACATCCTCACCGTACACACATCCTCACCGTACACACACCCTCACCGCACACACACCCTCAGCGTACACACACCCCCACCGTACACACACCCTCACCGTACACACATCCTCACCGTACACACACCCTCACCGTACACACACCCTCACTGTACACACACCCTCATCGCACACACACCCTCACACACCCTCACCGCACACACACCCTCACTGTACACACACCCCCACCTCGCTGGCCCTGTCCAGGTACACCCTCACCCTCTCTTATTGCTGAGTTAGATCGCTGACGCGATGGGGGTGTACTACATAACTAGAGAGGCGAGGGGGGCACATCAAGATGGATTCATCAACCCGAGAAAAAGACTGATCTCGTTGTGATCCATGTTATTTTACTGTATTATTGATAATAATAATAATAATAGTCGTTCATGTATATTTTATAAAGATACATGAATATTGCTAATATTCCATTCATTTACCATTCATGTTTGCATTGAACTTTTACATTTGCTCCTGAATTTTTCCGGGAACGGAGCAGTAGTATCTTTTTTTATTAATTTACCAATTTCCTGTGAATTTTAGAGACTTAAATAATTAAGTTTGAACTGTTGTTTAAAATGTTTTGAAGGACTGCTCTGACTATGACGGTGATGATGGTTATTATGCTGATCGTTATGATGGTCTTAATTAACCTGATGCAGGAGCCACGCCACCCTGTTGGTCGGGGACGCGTGGGGGAGGGTCTTCACCTGGATCTGCTCCTGAGAGGAGGAAGAGGCTGATCCGTCCGCCTATATCGACCCCCCCCCCCATCTCTCCACACGCCAGGCGGGAGGAGAGACCGTCCCGCAAATCATCACAATATCAGTGTTCTCAGGATCGTGTGTGTGTATGTGTGTGCCTTTGTGTTTGTGCGTGTGTGTTTCGTGTGCGTGTTTCTTTGTTTTGTGTGTGTGTGCGTGTGTGTGTTTCGTGTGCGTGTTTCTGTGTTTTGTGTGTGTGTGCTTGTGTGTTAGTTTCGTGTGCGTGTTTCTGTGTTTTGTGTGTGTGTGTGTGCGTGTGTGTTTCGTGTGCGTGTTTCTGAGTTTTGTGTGCGTGTGCGTGTGTGTTGTGTGAGTGTTTCTGTGTTTTGTGTGTGTGTGTGACGTCCAATGAGGGCTTTTATATTATTATATTGTTTTATATTGGATGCATTTAAATGTGAATCCCTGAATCGATGCTGTGCAATCAGGGCTTTCAAGCAGAGGAGATTATGTAATATTAAGCACAGTATATTTACTATGTACAGATAAAAAGAACAATACAGAATATCTGTAGTGTCTTATATTTTAATTCTTAAATGAAAAGTGTATCACACAAGTATTGTGCTCACGGTGATATTTAATTCTGTTTATATGTTTGTAAATAATGCATTTTAACAAATTGTAATAAATCTTGAATGAACTTGACTTAATCTGCTTTAGTGACTCAAGTGTTACAGATTTTTCAATAATTAAATCTTTTTACCCAAATCTAGGTTCTCCTGAAACAAGGTTTGATGAATCTAACTGAAGCTAAAATAGTACATTGAAACCCTCTCCTATGATAACACATGACCCATATTCAGACAGCTGGCTAGCATATGACGCTAACTCACTGCGTACTTCTACACCCTCTGTTTTTATCACAGACTTGGCACAGTTAGCATAACCTATGATAGATTGTTGTCATAGTGTCGTCTCATGACCTCCCCATTCATTATGTTTTTCCTATATACCTCTCCTCTCTAAGTTCCTGTACCACAGAACACTTAACTGAACGTACTGCTCTCAGAATCAGACTTGTTCATCACAACCTCACTTCGCACCGCCTGCCTTTTGGAAGGATGCCTTGGGAAGCTATTATTGTGTTGGTGGTAAGGTTGTTTTTGGCATCGTTTGGTAATTAATCGTGAAATGAGTTGTCATTATGAGAAGACATTGTTGTGTGTGCTTGTTTCTCATACGAGACATTGCAAAACCACTTTTTTATAAGCCTAGGTTAATTTAGGAATTAACAGTACTGCAACTCTCATGAGTCCTCTCAAATGGACGGAGTGTCGCCAAACAACAAATCCCATGATGCATTCTGATGGGACTACGAATAACCTAGTAATTGCTGATCCTGGGGCTGCATTATCTTATTTTTCATCTTGTAAAATCCTGACCATTCCTGGACAAAAGGCCTCCGTGTCTTGGCATATCATGGCGTGATGGTTCTAGCTTGTAGTTGTCATCACATGATGTGACTCACATGTGGCACAACAGATTCAGGAGATGTTTATACCCTCCAGCTCTTGTTTTCCGCAACATGTTTTTCATTTTAGTCCTTGGAGGTCATTTGGAGTAAATCGACTTCTCATGAAATGTGCTTCAAACTACTTGTTGGTCTTTGTTGTTGATATTTCACAAACATGTCTTTAACAAGGCCGCCCCCCTTCTCCCCCCCCCCCCCCTTGTTTTCTGGGTGGTTTTGCTGACCACACAAAACAACCCAAACCCCACCGAAACTAAATCAAACATGATCCCCTAATCACCGCCGTTGCCGCGGTAACACATTCTTGTGGCCTTTCTGAAGACAAGCATCCACTTCCTTCCTTTTTTTTTTTCTTCTCGCTAATCTCGTTAACCGCTTTACCGAATGAAGTCCAAACACTCATCTGTGCATCAGTATGAGTAAATACGAGGCGGGATAGTTTGGTACCAAGTCATCTGACGCCCCCCTCTCTCTCTCTCTCTCTCTCTCTCTCTCTCTCTCTCTCTTTATGTGCACCATTGCTCGCTCTCTCATGGAGGCGGAGGTCCCTCTCTTTAACCTCTGTGTGTGCGGCTAATTGTGCTAAGTGGAGTGGCTTAATAGACTGGAAAATGGTGCTCATAATTTTCCCGGAGAGCGAGCTGACCTTCTCTAAAGACAACGGCCGTCTCCATTCTCTCCACATGGCCGCTCTTTACGATATGAAATGTCAAGCCGTCGGGGCTGCCCGGAATAATTAAATCAAATAAATTATTGCACCTAGGCAGAACCATCTTGTAGCCTAACCCAATTATAATACACTGTAAAGCTAATTATTAAGCACAATTACAATTAGTCTAATTTGAGTAAATGCAGTCATTAGCGAGTTCATCCTAGTCAGTGAGTTTGAAGTGTGTGTGTGTGTGTGTGTGTGTGTGGTTAATGATAGCGTCTCTCTGTCTCCCCCCCCCTCTTTCTCTCTCTCTCCCCTCTCTTTATCTCTCTCTATCCTCCCACTACCATAAGGAGGGTGCAATGGACAAACATCATTCTCCTCTCCTCTGTGCACACCTTTCAACATCATTCCATTTTTCACAAACTGACCTTCACAGAATGGCTTCGACCTCTGACCTTTGGCGGGCGGCTGAGTGGGATGCCCCCGCCGGCAGAATTCTAATTCTCCTGAAGCCTCGTCTCTCCACTGTCGTGATGTTGACACATCTTTTCCCTACATGCAGTTCACTTTGCAAAGGGATAACAACAGTTTGTTTTGCTCATGTAGATATATATATATATATATATATATATCATATATGTATACAACCAATAATATTTCTTTATTCGCTTTAGTGTTAAAGTTATGTACATAATTCAAGAGGTTTCAAAACAAAAATAAAAAAGGCTTTCGGGGCTGGGACAGGGGCGATGAGCCCGGCGTCTGGCCTGGCTCTGAGCCGCCACGTTCTACTGGAACTAATCAAGCATTCCCTAGCATCCAAACATCTGGCACGCAGGCTGGAGGGACGACTACTAGTACCCCCCCAAAACAATGGACTTAAAAAAGCAACTCAAACTGCAGCTCTGGCCACGCAGAGCTTCAGCCAACCAAGGTTACTGCGCTCAGAAGGAGGGAAAAGTGGACAGAAATGAAAGACATATATAAAGAAAGGGAGGGAGGGAGGGAGGGAGGAGGGAGGGAGAGAGGAGAGGGAGGAGGGAGGGAGGGAGGGAGGGAGAGAGGAGAGGGAGGGAGGGAAGTGAGGAAGACAGGAAGGATGTAAAGCAAGAAAGAATGAAGGGAGGAAAGCCAAATGCTGTATTATTTCATAAATAGTCTTTTGAGTGTCAGCAGGTTCCGCGGTGTGGTTCTATAGGAGCAGTGGCCTCACCAGGAGAACCACAGAGACCAGACCCCTATCTCCCCCTTCATGACGAGGAGGACCACACAGGAGCAGGTGGTTACAGCTGCTTCTCCTGGAAGAGGATCTGAGCGTACACAGTGTCTGCGTTGGTGTCCATGGTGGTGATGATGGTGGAGGTGGTGCTGGAGGGGGCGGGGGTGGGGGTGGGGGTCTCGGCCGGGCCTGTCGGGGGGGCGACTGGGGGCTCAGGGCGCGGCCTGACCAGCTCCAACTCTGCGTACGTCAGACTGTCCTCCTGGTAGTAGTCTCTCTGCTGGGGGGGGGGGGGGGGGGGAGAGAGAGAGAGAGAGAGAGAGAGAGAGAGAGGAATGGGAGATAGACAGAGAGAGAGAGACAAAGGGTCAGAGAGAGAGAGGGAGTGAGACAGAGAGAATGTGAGAAAGAGAGATATATTATAGGAGGGTTAGGAGAGAGAGGGAGAGAGAGAGAGAAAGGAAAGAGATAGGAGAGAGAAGATGGAGAGATGGAAAAGGAGAGAGAGAGAACCAGAGAGCCAGAGAAAGGAGAGAGAGGGAGGGAGAGGGAGAGAGACAGAAACAGAGAGAGCCGGAGAGAGGGAGGGAGAAGGGAAGGTCACGGTGATAAGAAGAGACGGGGGAGAAATGTTCAACATCAGAACGTAAACATTTATTCTGTCCCTGTGGAAAGAATGTTCATAATGATAGTCTTGTTTTCAGACCTTTCTGTTTTACCACTGCTGCCTTCAATATAACAGGGGTGTTACTTCATTATGTTCCAGTACTTGCAGAGAAGGAGTTCTTTGAGAAGAAGCGCGTGCCCAACGGGTTACAATTAAACAGTGAACCAACATGCATGTGGTGGGAGAAGAGAATTCTAACCACATACAATCAGAGCCCTTGAATTAAAAGACAATGTAGAGGGTACTTCAACACAACTCCTTGTGTGACAAATTCATCGCATTGAGTTCCCCAATGCTACATGAAACTAAATCGTTCACATAAGAAACATATCGTATCATACATTTATAGCCCAGTGATTGAATCCTGAATCTGCGTTGTTTAAAGTGTGTAACTTAGTGAGCAGTCCTATGCAGGCATCGTTTCGTGCAGAGGTTTCCGATTGGCTGATGGTGTGGGTGAACGATGGTCTTACAGGGGTGGACCTCCTGGTTTGGTTCTTTAGTCTTCTGGGCTTGCGAGGCCTCTGTTGAGCCTCAGGAACTGGAACACACAGAACCCACGTGAACATACAAACAGCCGCCTTCAGGGGATGACTGCGGCGGAGTGAAATGCCCAGCCGTCATTGGCTTGTGTTGAATAGAATATGCAATAATATATAAGGTTACGCGTCAATGCACTTCATTCCACTTTCTGGAGCCTGTGTTGACTTTAATCCTCTCAATGCACGGTCAGTTGTTCTGCCGTATTATTCTAACAGTTTCTCTCCCATTCAAACATTCCAGCAGCTCACTGCCAATCTGGACTTTTCCATAACTATACTGTCTGGGTGGAGGACTACAATTACATTAGGCTGGGGATATTGCATGTCATTCCATTCCTCCTATGGACCACTTGAGTCGACGTTCAGTCGTTTCCCTTGGACGAGCAGCGCAGAATATAAAACCACTGTGTTTCTTTTAGCCTTATCGACAGGTACATTGACCTCTCGGGCCGTAACCTCGGACACCCGATCCCTGCTTCTACTCCAGCCGTCATCAATCAGACGAGCGGCGGTCTTTGCTATCGGAGTTAAGATGAAACCAGCGTCGGACGGTGAAGTGCATTTGACCCTTTGACCTTTGGGCACCCTGTGTGGCGGGGGCGGCGGGGGGTCCTCTGCCTTGGGGGGCATCTGTCCTGCGGCTGCTTTGGGCCGCGCCCGGCTGCGGGGAGGGCGTAGCGACTCCTTCCTCTGGGCTCGGGGAGAGGAGCTGGAGGAGCAGGTGGAGTCAGTCACCGTCTCCCCGGAGCTGCGGAGACAGAGGCGGGCGGCCGTCAGTGAGGGGGACGCAGCGCAGCAGGGTGGGGTTGAGTCGACGCTTCAGGTGGAACACCTGGATGGATTGATGGGGCCACTCACCTGCTCTCTGGGCACTTGACCAGTAGGTAGCTGGCTGTAGGGGGAGAGGAGAGGGGGGGGGTCAACAACGGTCAGCATAAGGCACCTTTTATTAGCAGCCGGACTTAAGTCAGTTGCTTTGGATAGAAGTGCAGGTTTAATCACCACATCTCAACGCCTTTCCCCCGTCCCCTTCAACCCAAGTGTCTGTCTTCAGCGTCCGTAAAACAAACCAAAAGGTCCCATCAAATATAATAAGTAACGCAGGGAGTGGGATGGTCCAGTCAGCAGGAGGAGAGGAGAGGAGGAGAGGAGGAGAGGAGGAGAGGAGAGGGGGAGGAGAGGAGGAGGAGAGGAGAGGAGGAGAGGAGGAGAGGAGGAGAGGAGGAGATGAGGAGAGGAGGAGAGGAGGAGGAGAGGAGGAGGAGAGGAGGTGAGGAGGAGGAGGAGAGGAGGAGGAGAGGAGAGGAGGAGGATGAGGAGGAGGAGAGGAGGAGGAGGAGGAGGAGGAGAGGAGGAGGAGAGAGGAGAGGAGAGGAGGGAGAGGAGGAGGAGAGGAGGAGAGGAGAGGAGGAGGTGGAGGAGGAGAGGGGGAGAGGAGGAGCCGTACCTTTGAGTCTATGCCTCCTCCTAAGGAGGTGCTGGCATCCCAGGACCAGCGTGAACAGGAAGATGGAGAGGAGCCCCAGGCAGCATATCAGCACGGCACACAGATACAAGTCTGAAGTACACACACACACACACACACACACACACACACACACACACACACACACACACACACACACACACACACACTCAGGTCAACGGCCACGCCACACTATGCAGTTCATCCTGAATGCACCAACACACACAGCGGTCTAAGACGTGGGTGTTAAATGAAGCAGGTGTGGGAGGGCGAGCCGGGTCCTACCTGAGACCAGGCGCAGCATCCCGTCTCCGCTGCCCTCCTCCTGGGGGGGGCGCACTGTGGACGAACCATCCGATCAGTGGTTACACGTTACAGTAAAGGGCTGATTATGGTTCCGCGTTCACGCGACGCAACGACCGCGCAGACGCTTCGACGCAGTCCTGAACCTTTATGGCTCTGCGTCGGGTTTTAGCAAGCGGACCAATCACAGGCCTTGCTGCTGCGTCGCCTCGACGGAAGGTTTCAATTTTTGGGAGGCGCACGTCCGGCCCTTGCGCTGGACGCAAGAAGGGTCCGCAAGGACGTTAAGGGGTCCGTCACCCCCTTAGGCTGCGTGAACGTGGGGCCATAATCATCCCTCGTTCGTTTACATTAGGTCATGCAGTGATAGGCATCCACAAACAGTTGATTAACAGTGAGATAATGTGTCTAGTAATCACGTTCTAATGGTGTTTATGTTGACTCATTGTGCTCATGTAATTTATACATTATTTAATAGGGTTAGGCCTAACCCTCACCCTAACCTACCAACCCGTACCACTATACAGATGCTAAATAATAATGCTTACATCTGCATTAACTTGTGTTAACTAATTGACCCTTGTTGTAAAGTGTTACCGATTAAATGTATAACAGCATGTCAGGGACAGAAGAACAGCATCAAAGTTAAGGTTTATTTTTGTAAATGAGTGATTTATGGCAAAAACAAACATAAACTAACCAGACAACCCCACCCCATAGGTTAACATGAATACCATGGATACCACAACTGTACATAAAGCATAGGCTCACACACACACGAATGTACCCACACACACACACACACACGCACACGCACACAGCACACACGCACGCACACACACACACACACACACACACACACACACACCACACACACACGCACACCACGCACACACACACACACACACACACACACCCACACACACACACACACACACACACACACACACACACAGTCTTGTTCCTATTACAAAATTATTTTTGCATTGTCCAATTTCTGTTTGTTGTTAGCACATTAATATAGTATATGATAAGCATGTAATCAGGTGAGGCCGGAGACTGACTGATGACTTGGTTTTGAGTCAGGGGCATTTGGAGGTTGAGGAGACAGAACATAAAATCCTATACTTAACCCTTTGCCCCCCATAATGAGCTTTTAATGCAGGAATGAAATATTAATTTATATTTAATATTAAAATTAGTGATGATTTTCCACAGTAGCTGGTATTGGCAATATAATGTCATTCAGTACCCAAGTGATTGAAAATGTTGTTACTTGATATTTGGAACACAATTGAATCTACTTTTTTGTGAAACATTGTTTCGCATTCTACAACTCTTGAAGCCGTATTCTCTCACATTCTTTATGGCTGAAGCAATATCTCTCTCTTGCTATCTGGTCCATCCACTATCTCTCTCTGGCTCTGTGGTTCATCCAGTATCTCTCTCTGGCTCTGTGGTTCATCCAGTATCTCTCTCTGGCTCTGTGGTTCATCCACTATCTCTCTCTGGTTCATCCAGTATCTCTCTCTGGCTCTGTGGTTCATCCAGTATCTCTCTCTGGCTCTGTGATTCATCCACTATCTCTCTCTGGTTCATCCAGTATCTCTCTCTGGCTCTGTGGTTCATCCAGTATCTCCTCTCTGGCTCTGTGTTCATCCAGTATCTCTCTCTGGCTCCTGTGGTTCATCAACTATCTCTCTCTGGTTCATCCAGTATCTCTCTCTGGCTATGTGGTTCATGCCAGTATCTCTCTCTGGCTCTGTGGTTCATCCAGTATCTCTCTCTGGCTCTGTGGTTCATCCAGTATCTCTCGCTGGCTCTGTGGTTCATCCACTATCTCTCTCTGGTTCATCCAGTATCTCTCTCTGGCTATGTGGTTCATCCAGTATCTCTCTCTGGCTCTGTGGTTCATCCAGTATCTCTCTCTGGCTCTGTGGTTCATCCACTATCTCTCTCTGGCTCTGTGGTTCATCCAGTATCTCTCTCTGGCTATGTGGTTCATCCAGTATCTCTCTCTGGCTCTGTGGTTCATCCAGTATCTCTCTCTGGCTCTGTGGTTCATCCAGTATCTCTCTCTGGCTCTGTGGTTCATCCACTATCTCTCTCTGGTTCATCCAGTATCTCTCTCTGGCTATGTGGTTCATCCAGTATCTCTCGCTGGCTCTGTGGTTCATCCAGTATCTCTCTCTGGCTATGTGGTCCATCCACTATCTCTCTCTGGCTCTGTGGTTCATCCAGTATCTCTCTCTGGCTCTGTGGTTCATCCACTATCTCTCTCTGGCTCTGTGGTTCATCCAGTATCTCTCTCTGGCTCTGTGGTTCATCCAGTATCTCTCTCTGGCTCTGTGGTTCATCCACTATCTCTCTCTGGTTCATCCAGTATCTCTCTCTGGCTCTGTGGTTCATCCAGTATCTCTCTCTGGTTCATCCAGTATCTCTCGCTGGCTCTGTGGTTCATCCAGTATCTCTCTCTGGCTCTATGGTTCATCCACTGTCTCTCTCTGGTTCATCCAGTATCTCTCTCTGGCTCTGTGGTTCATCCAGTATCTCTCGCTGGCTCTGTGGTTCATCCAGTATCTCTCTCTGGCTCTGTGGTTCATCCAGTATCTCTCTCTGGTTCATCCAGTATCTCTCGCTGGCTCTGTGGTTCATCCACTATCTCTCTCTGGCTCTGTGGTTCATCCAGTATCTCTCTCTGGCTCTGTGGTTCATCCAGTATCTCTCTCTGGTTCATCCAGTATCTCTCTCTGGCTCTGTGGTTCATCCACTATCTCTCTCTGGTTCATTCAGCATCTCTCTCTGGCTATGTGGTTCATCCAGTATCTCTCGCTGGCTCTGTGATTCCAACATGTTAATGCTTGTTTGATCTTCTCAGGTTACTGCTCTCAATCCCGTCATTTAGACGGATGGATACATTGTGCTTATCATGGTTTCTTATACATAAGACCGGTGACAACAACAGATTTATGCAACAAATAAAAGCTAGCTAGATCAAATGACCTCAGCTCCTCACTTATCTTCCAAAACGTTCAGCAATAGGAACAGAAATGGACACGTTCTTCTTGAAGCCATGGCGAGGAACGGAAAGTCATAAAAACTAAAGATAGAGGGCGGTTTCTTAGAGGTCTCTACAGTCTGTCTTTGTTGGAAGAATTCATAAACCAGAGCTAGCGGCCTGCTCTGTGGTCCGCTAATAAGGAAAAATGAGCAAAGGATGGCTCATCCATTAGGAGGCGCGATCGGCTTCGAGTTCATGCATCGGAGATCAGCTGTATCCACGGAAACTAGAGGGGCCGTCCGCAGCAAAGACTGTGTCGCCCTCGTTTGGGGAACTCCAGACAGGATGGGCTCCATGGCGGACAGTTTTAGCTTTGTTTCGTAGTGTGTTTTGGCCACACAGTCTTGTGTTTCTGCGTCTGTGGTCCATGCATGTGGGAGATGCCTGAGGTTGTGGGGCTTCCAGAGTGAGACACTGCCTTGTATTTGCCAGACAAGGCGATTTTTTAAAGTGTGGTTGCGAGGCAAACACTGTTGTTTTATGATTGTATTTGTATTATTCTGCCTGATTTGTGGAATATATCTCCCACAGTTTTATCGTTGGGGTATTGTCCCGGTATGCGTGCCTGTAGGCCTATTTTGCTTTTCCAAATGCCTTACGGTTTCTGAGTAATTAACGAGAATATACGTTTTGCCGGGAAAAGTGAAAGTAGTTCACTTTCAATGGAAAGATGACATGGCTCAGAGGTCACAGTATTTGCCATACACATATAGGCAGGTGTTCTTTTAGTCACAGGGGGCACTAGGAAAGTCACACAGCCAAAATAGACAAACCATTTAGGAATTTGGTATCCAAGTCTCATTTGCCTTGCTGAAATCATTTGCATCTTGGATGAATGAGGTCAGTCCAAATCAATATTTCTCTACCCTGATGGTTTTGTTATATCAAACTCTAATACCTTCCCTAAAACCAAACTTTAAACCCTAACCCGGAAACCAAACCTGAAATACCCAACCTAACCCTAATACCAAACACTAAAACCAAACCATAAGGCCTAGCTGTTTATATCTCGACGTATATTAGACTATTCTATATTTAGATGTTTTTAGACAGCTGTATTTGTTCCCATGCAAAGTTAAATTACCTTTTCTTACAGATACCAAGGTTCATACCAAGGTATGTAATATATACAAAATATATGACAAAGTCTACTAAAAACATGTGTAGTGTTTGACTCCAAGCACAAAGGTATTAAATTGTATCCAAATCAAACTTAAAATTAAGTGCACTACACATGTCGCTAGATAAATAAATTAAGTAGATCTCATGGTAATCTGATACTTAGAAGAGAATTTAATTGGTCATGTGAAGACATTAGACACAACATATTAAAGTAACTGACATTGGGAATTAAACTCGGGACCGTTGTGTGGGCAGTGGAACGGAAAACACCAGCACTACGCTATACAAGAAACACACAATATACTCCTCCCTCTCCACTCCTAATATCACCTCAAATAGCTTTTTCGTCCCTGTCACCGTCAGGCCTGAAGCCAGGTCCTCGTGCTCATGAGAGCTCCTCACATGCTTCCTGAGAACATCGCCACCTTTGACTCTTCAGTGGCCAAAACATGTGTATTTGTATCAGGGCTTCCCAGGGTCACCCCTCAACATGTCTCTCCAAGCTTTACAGTGTCGTTGTACATCATTCATCACAGCGGGTGTTGGATTCTAGTGAATTGCATAAAACCAAATCCCAGTGCGGCTACAACTTGGAGTCAATCCTGAAGGTGGTTTAAAAGTAAAAACAGAATGCTGATGTAATGTGTTTGGGATTTTTTTTTGAACGTCGCCAACTCAGCAGCATTGCACCTTTTTCCTTCACACACTCACACACACACACAGACACACACACTCACACACAGAGACAGACAGACACCCACACAGACACACACACAGACACACGCACGCTGACACAAACACACACACACACACACACACACACACTCACACACAGAGACAGACAGACACCCATACAGACACACACACAGACACACGCACGCTGACACACACACCCACACACACACACACACACACACACACACACACACACACACACACACACACACACAGAGACAGACAGACAGACAGACACCCACACAGACACAGACACACACACACACACACGCTGACACACACACACACACACACACAGGGTGATATTGTTGAGAGTGGCTTGGCTGAGTGAGCTCATTGTTTTGAGATGGAAATGCCAGGAGATCTGGAACGGTCTGAGGGGCAGACCAGCAGCATTTGTTGCAAAGGGTCGGGATGGGAGGGGGGGGGGGGGGTGGTAGACATTTCTATTAGTTTTGCCTGGCTGGGCGACTCCTCTATATTCACGCTGCCAGATGACAGCCGAAGCCGTGGCCCGGTTCCCTCGCTGCGTAGAGCTGTTCTCTGGGAGTTTCCAAACAGAAATGAAGCAACACCAGAGAACTCGGCTTTCCCCATCGGCAGAAGTCATGCTGAACGACTGGCCGGGCCAGTCGTTCAGCATGACTTCTGCCGAGGGGGAAAGCCGATAAAACCTGCGTCCATCCTTCAAAGGCCTTTTATACGCGCTTCATCTGGGGGTTATGTAACTGCTGGCACGGGGATCGCTGTCCAGGAGGAAGCACAGATGACCTCCTGACCTCCTCGCTACAACCCCGCCCTGTGTTCACTCACTCCCCCCCCCCCCCCCCCCCCCCCCCCCCACACACACACACACACACACACACACACACACACACTGGGACGGCAGCCAATCACCGACCGTCCTCCCCTCGTTGGGCCCGACCCCTGGGCGGCCGTCCGGAGACGGTTACAGGACAACAACGCGGCGCGACGCCGCCCGTACCTGCCAGGGTGGTGCTGCCGGTGCCGTTGGACGAGGCCCTCCAGATGTTCCTGTGCCTCCGTATCTCCTGCACCCTGCAGCTGTAGACGCCCCGGTCGCCCGCCGTCACGTTGAGGACGAGCAGCCGGAACACCTCCCCCCCCGCCGCTGGCTCCTCCTGCAGGAGGAACTTGGGCTGCGGGAAGCGCCGGGAGTAGTTCCCGTACTGCTTCATCTTCTTGATGCCCATCCGCACGATCAGCACCTCGGAGGAGGAGGAGGGGGAGGAGGGGGAGGGCTGGGGGGAGGGGGGAGGAGGGGGAGGAGGTGATGGCGACGAGGGGGAGGGGGGGGGGACGGCGCCGGCGGGGGAGAAGAACCATCGCAGCACCAGTACGCCGCTGGCCCTCTTCCGCTGGGAGACCAGGCAGGACAGCGTGAGGTTGTCTCTCTCCGTCACCATGGCGACGGGCCCGGGCACCACCGTCACGTTGAGCGCGTCGCACACCTCTGCCGGGGCAAACGCGCACGCGTGCAGACACTCGTGACGAGGGGTTTGTGTGTGTGTGTGCATGCACATGCACGCACACACACATACACAAAGAAACACGTTGACTGACGCGCACGCCGAGACGCGTGGATATAGTTCACACTCACACACCAACACACACACATACACACACACACACACACAAACACACAGACACACACACGTACACAAAACACGACTAATGGATCTATCGTATACAGTAGGAAGCGAGAGCTTGAACCAAACTATTATTATTCTTTTTAAAACAATAAATTGCATTATGGTTGCATGCCCTTTATTGAAAATGCTTTGTCTGCAAAGAGTTTATTTTTTCAAGATGCTTGATATCTTGCCAGTCATGGCTTCACATACACTCAAAATGAATACATCGATTTATATATATTTCTGGGTGATCCTCATCGAATGCTGTCTTTTATACTATTTGTGATTCCTCTGAGAATAGATTGTTTTACCACAAAAAAGAAAAGAAGAAAGGAGGAGGAGATTTTTTCAGGTCCCTTTGATGTGAAACCTTTTTGAGACCATGGCAAAAAGAAACTAGAACAGACCCATCAACGGTGTGTGTGCGTGCGTGCGCGCGTGTGTGTGTGTGCGTGTGTGTGTGTGTACATTTGATTCAGCATTTTGCAACCTGGGTGAGAGAGAGAGAGAGAGAGAGAGAGAGAGAGAGAGAGAGAGAGAGAGAGAGAGAGAGAGAGAGAGAGAGAGAGAGAGAGAGAGAGAGAGAGAGAGAGAGAGAGAGAGAGAGAGAGAGAGAGAGAGTGTGTGTGTGTGTCTGGCCACAACATGGGCGATTTTACTGGAAAATACACTCCACAGGTGCAAGACATTCATCTGTAGAAAGACATGCTCTTCAAGATGCACAAACACACAACTAACATAGCACAGACCATCTGGCCTGTGGTGCCCATTACTTGCTCTTTTTTTGGGGACTCCCTCTGGGAGCGTCCTGTATGATTGAATGTGACAGACCGTACACCAGGGAGACATGGGGAGGCAAAGGCAAGTAAACAATGCCTCCCAGATAGGCTGTGTGGAAAACAGATCAAGCCTGCCATTTAAAAATGTTACCATTTTGTATTCATTGTCGGCTCTAAATACATACGCCATGTGCTTAAATTCCACTCAATTTTCACTTTTTAATGTTTCAAGGAGATTTTAAAGTTTATTTGAAAAGTATACAAGTGTTTATGGCAATTGATCTTCAAAGTATTTGTGAAACAGTTCCCATAAATAATAACTGCAAGAATAAGCATTATAGAGATGACCATAATATTCAGTTTAGCTAAGGCTTTGTAATGGGCTCCCAAACTTTTGTATCATTACGTATATCAAACTTGGCAAGTTATTGCAGTATTTCCTCCGAATCATAATAATGGTTATTTTATCTGGAGTTCATTTGTCAACTTATTTGTAACTTCTTTGTGCTTTTCTAGCCTACTTCTCTGCAGCCTTTACCAATTAAATGAGTTGTGAGCTCCTCTTCTTTCTATCTGTGCAGACGGTAAACTTACCTGTGAGTAGAGCCTTAGTCAGGACAAGGGCCACTAAAGAGAAGTACATTGTCCTCCGTCAGTGGATCCATAAACCCAGACGACTGTACATCACTTACACGATCAACCCGGGTCCAAACACAAACTGGGGCTATACACAGCCTACCAGCAGTCAGCCGCTACTTTTCTCTCTTTCTCCTCTTTCTCCTCTTCCCTGTGTAATATGAAACAGTACAGTCTCTGTTCCCACTTAGAAACTCCCACTACTCCCCCCCCCCTCTCTCCCTCTCCCTCTCTCTCTCTCTCTCTCTCTTTCTCTCTCTCTCTCTCTCTCTCTCTCTCTCTCTCTCTCTCTCTATTCTGCAATATGTAGGAAATGTCATTTCCTGCGTTCCAGTGAGAAGTCCTGGAACACGGCCTAAACGCTGAAGCTAAACTGGTCCAGTCTGGTGGGTTTGTGTTGAGGAGTGCGTCTTCCTTGTAGAAGCTTTCATTCACAGTATCAAAATATAGAATCACATCTGAAAACAAAGTACACACGTGTCGTTCTCCTGCTAATCCTCCTCTGTGTGGCTCTCAAGAAA
Organism: Gadus chalcogrammus; assembly: GCF_026213295.1. Lineage (NCBI taxonomy): Eukaryota > Metazoa > Chordata > Actinopteri > Gadiformes > Gadidae > Gadus > Gadus chalcogrammus. The sequence goes on from NC_079426.1 coordinate 983,272, forward strand.
GAATCTACTGAGAAGGATGCAAACAGACTCAAACTATTAAGTATGACTGCAGCTCAGTGTATACATTGTGTGTTAATGTATACACATATGTGATGTGTGTGCTTGTTGCATGTGCACAGACAATGTGCACATGTTGTAGTTTAGTTGTAGGAACAATGGGGGGATGGAGGACCGTCCCGGTGGGCACGTGTCAATGTGTACGAGCACGCACGGTGGCGCGTTGGAAGGGACCTGGGTCTGTCGGACGGACCGAGCGGCCCGACTCTGAGCTGTGGTTGTCAGCCTGTCCCAGTGGTATGGAGCCTGGTGCTTTATTGGGTACGCTAAAGTGCTGAGGCAAGGGCTTCTGCTCGCGCTCAGAGCGCTGCCAAAGCCAAATGGAATCACACAACACATCTGACCCTCTGGGTCGTACACAGGATTGTCTTCAGAAAAAAAAGCATTCAGCTAAAAAGGAAAATAAACCACAGTGGATAAATCTGTGACTTCATATTTTCCCTTGCAGCAAAAAAAAAACTAACAAAACCCAACAATATTTTTAAAAGACTGTAATTATACTTTATATTTATGCAAAAGCTACAAGTAAGAGCCTCTAAATTAGATAGGTTTTATCACAAAGTTTGATGGGACAATTCCCTAATTTCCTTCAAAAAGACACAAAAACGTTTGAATTGGTTTCGAACCTGAGCAGTGCTTGTACAGTCTCTTGTCTGCCATGCAGTGGTCAAAGCAGGCTACTGCTTCTGAGAAGGAAACAATTAAAGTGTGCTGTGAAACTTGGGAGCGTTGAAGTAATTCACAATGACAGTCGTGGGCTTTTGATCCGCACTTGAGAAGCAGAGGAAATTAAGAGAAAGCGCTGGAAATTTCATCAGATCTACCGGTAGACCTCTGAGGGGTCCTAGATTTTAATTTCATTTGGATTAGTTCTAACAGCAGGGCACACACGCGCTTGCACGTGCACGCAAACAAACACACACACACACACCCACACCCACACCCTCAAGTCAGAGAATATATTTCACTGTATACAAACAGCAAAAACCTTATTCCAACTATTTTCACCCATCTTTGTTGTAAGATAAAGACGGATACACAAAGAACGATAATGCAAAGAGACATGAAAAGATTAGTCTTTTAAAGTATTTTGTTTATTTTTAACCTTTATTTTTAAGGTGCACATACAGCATTTGCTGAAAAGGGGGGGCCTTAATTGTTTTGCCTACAAAAGTCAATCTACACTGTTCCACAGAACGGCCGAAGCACCTCAGACGACTCCCACTTGAGAAACAGACAATATCTTTGTGAAATGAAACCTTAAAACAGCTTTGATTAACTCCTTTCATCACCGTGTCATCTCGACTGAAGGAACAAACCATCAGGCGCTTCTGCGTGTCTGCGATGGTTTCACAAGGTGTTCAGCACAACACCTGCATCTGAACATGACACCAGATCATGACGGTCGGCGATGACGGAGCACAGGAGCAGATCATTAAAGCACCGGTCAGGGTCTAGGAGCACTGTGCCCGTGTCCTTCTGAGTGAACACTGTACACAGATTACATCCCATTTGTCCGCGGTGGTTTCACGACAGACTTGTTCTCGGGGGCGTCGACACACCGTGTTCGTATGTATGAGAGAAATGCTGAGTGTCTCAAGTGGAACACAAACACAAAAAAAAGAAATCAAATGGAATGGTACACATTTCTGTAACACAATTTATACACTTTAGCCATCCAAACTGTATAACAGCAGCAGTTTGATGGTTTACGGGACCAAAGTAAAAGAGAAACAATCAAAGAGGCCCTTTGCAACCGCAGATGTCACATATAAAACCATATGACAAATCAAATATTTATTCAAAATACATACTCGTATGTGTTTTACTTACTCTTAAATATTTTAGCATATATCTTTATATTTGTCCAGCCGTGGTGAAGGTGCTGTGTATACTACTCTATTTGAAAAATACTTTATGTTTTATATATTTTAATAACTCTTTCTCCTTTAAACAAAGTTAACCCCCCCGCAACCTAGCCTGTCTATTGCCTCCTCTCACCAATCAGACACATCCATGAAGTCCTCCAGCTCACTCATGGCTATGATGTCACGTTGTTCTTGGCTGGACGGGGCCGGTATCGTATCGTTCTCGTAGCCCAAGGACCCCCCCTGGAGACGGATGACTGTGCGCGTCTCGGGGTGCTTCTCGTAGCCCCCACGGTGGACTTTGTTTGTGTCACATATCGTGTCCGTCTCATAGGCCGTGTCCATATAAGGAGTTTCCTCCGCGTTGTACCCTTGGTAGCTATCGTTCTGCCCCCCCCTGGCGGACTGCCCCGGGGGGGGCAGGGTCTCAGGGAGAGACATCCCCGAGTACGACCTCTGGGGGGGCAGCGTGGACACGGGCGTGGCCTGCCGCCCCGGGGGGTACCCCGGGTACACCACGAAGGACTTCCCGGGCGTGGCCACCTGGGGGTACGCCTGCGGCAGCGCCTGGACGTGCATCTGGGGCTGGGCGATCCGAGGCTGCTGATAGGCCGCGTGCTGGGCCGGGGCCTGGAAGCCCCCCCGGGCCGACTGACGCACGTTCAGCTGGACGTACTTGCCCGTCTCGGGGTCGAAGAAGGTCTTGGTCTGGACCTCGACGGGCATCTCCACCACGTAGTACTGTCCGGAGCCCGGGTCCTGCAGCACCTTGGGCTGGGTGAGTGGGTAGGACGGGGCGTAGCCGGGCTCCACGTGGTACTGCCTCACCGGGGTCACCACCGCGCGCCTGCGGAGAACAGGGGAAGAGGGGGTACTAGCCATGGGTTTAGGGGCCACGGGGGGAGGGGCGGCGGGGGCGCGGCGAGGGGAGGCCACTGGGGGGTACGCGGGGGCGCTGACATGCGGGGTGGCGGCGCTGGTGTGAGCGGAGGCGAATGGGGTGGAGACAGGGAGGGTAGCGTGAGGGGTGCTGATGGAGCCAGCGGCGTGAGGGGTGCTGATGGAGCCATCGGTGTGAGGGGTGCTGATGGAGCCAGCGGCGTGAGGGGTGCTGATGGAGCCAGTGGCGTGAGGGGTGCTGATGGAGCCAGCGGCGTGAGGGGTGCTGATGGAGCCAGCGGCGTGAGGGGTGCTGATGGAGCCAGCGGCGTGAGGGGTGCTGATGGAGCCAGTGGCGTGCGGCGAGGCGTGGGAGTAGCGGTAAGCGGCGGGCGTTTCGGCGTAGGAGGAGGGCGTGCTAGAGGTCGGTGCCGGGGCGTGGGGGAGGGAGAAAGGAGCAGAGAAGTGAGGAGAAGCCCGGGCGTGGTGGTAGGAGGACCGGAGCTCACTGGCGCTGGAGGAGGAACTACGGGCTGAGCGGAGGGGGTCCTCCTCTGGGGCCGGGGCCTCCTCAGGCGTCTTCATCAAGCCCTTCTTCATCCTGCGCGTGGTGAGCCGCAGCGCCCGCCTCAGCGCCTTGTCGCTCTTGGGCGGCACAGACGGAGGCTTCCCCAGGGAGCGGGACACGTCGCTGCTGAAGCTGCACGCCGACTCGGGCCTGTCGTAGTCGCAGAAGCCCCTGAAATCAGACATGTCCCCCACACTGGTGGCGAAGCTCTCCACGTCCTCGGACACGTTACTGACGCAGGAGCGAGAGTCGTCCTCGTCCGGGGCCGTGCTCCTCCGGGAGTAGGGCCGGGGATCTGCCCGAGCGGCGCGGGGCTCCGGCTCCGACGGCGGCGCCATTGACTCCTTCACACTGAGCGGTCTGTAGGACCTGCTGACGGTGTCTTGGTGGACGGGGGTTCCAGCGCTGCGTCTCGCTCCGTCGCGCTCCTCCTCGGATCTGTCCGGTTCCCTGCGCTCGGCCAACGGGGAGCCCACCCTGAAGTCCTCGCCGAAGCTCTTGTGCAGGCGCGGCTTGACCGACTTGGTCAGCGGGGACGCCCTCAGGGTGTTGTCCTTCACCCTGAACATGGTGGGCTTGGGTCCCGGGGCGGGGGACGAGGCCGTGGAGCGGGGGGGAACCGGAGCCGGAGAGCACGGGGCTGGAGGACTACTGAGAGACTCGTCCGGGGTGGACCCCTGCTTGGTGGGCTCCCCTCGTCTCCGGGGGGACACGGGGGAGAGCGGTTGTTTCTCCTTGGAGTTTGCAGAGGAGCTGATGGCGTAGTACTGCAGAGCGTCCATCAACGGAGCTGCTCTCCTCGCCTCCATCCGTGGAGAAGGTGGTGCTCCCTCCATCCCCACCTGTTGTCCCTCCCGCTCCACCATCGGAGCAGGCAGCTCTCCCTCCTCTCTGGTTTCTCCTCGTCTTTCCTGCTGCCTGTGAGCCTCTTCTTGCTTTCTGTTCATTCTGTCCTCCTCCAGCTTGGCAGCTCTCCTTTCCTCGTGCTCCTTTATCCTCTGTTCTATCTCTCGGTGTTTCGCCCTCCTCTCCTCCTCTGCTCGGGCCATCTCCTCCTCCCTCTCTCTCCTCTCCTCCTCCCTCTCTCTCCTCTCCTCCTCCCTCTCTCTCCTCTGCTCCTCTACCTGAGCGGCCCTCCTCTCCTCCTGTATCTGAGCCACTCTTCTGTCCTCCTCTCGCCGCCTGTCCCTCCTCTTGTCCTCCACCTCCTTTGCTACTCGTGCCTCTTCCTCAAGCGCGCGTCTCTCCTTCTCCCGCTGTTTGGCCCTCCTCATCTCCTCCTGGATCTGGGCGGCGATCCTCTCTTCCGTCTCCTTCTTCCTCCTTTCTTCTTCTCTCCTTTTCTTCCTCCACTCCTCCTCAACCACTCTATTCTCCTCTTCTCTTTTCTTCTCCATCTCCTCCTGAGCGGTTTTCTCTTTGAGCAGCTGTGCCCTCCTTTCCTCCTCTGCTACTCTATCAGCTTCTCTCTGGGTCTCCCTCCTTTCCTCCTCCGCTACTCTATCTGCTTCTCTCTGGGTCTCCCTCCTTTCCTCCTCTGCTACTCTTTCTGCTTCTCTCTGGGTCTCCCTCCTTTCCTCCTCCGCTACTCTTTCTGCTTCTCTCTGGGTCTCCCTCCTTTCCTCCTCTGCTATTCTTTCCGCTTCTCTCTGGGTTTCCCTCCTATCCTCCTCGATCCTAGCAGCTCTGGCCTCTCTCTCTCTGGCTCTCCTCGCTTCTCTTTTCTGGGTCTCCAGAGTAGCTCTCCTCTCCTCGTTAATCTGTTGAATGATTTTATTTTCCTGTCTCTGTTTGGCTGCCATTGCCTCCTCATTCTCTTTGGATTTCGCCTCGCTCACTATTGCATTGCTTCTGTCCCCTCTGTTCTTGCCTTTGTTGAACATTTTCCCAAACATGGCTTGTTGATGTGAATTGTGATCCACCTGTGGCCCTGTCCTTGGTTCAGTAAATACCTCACCACCTTGGGGTCTTTCGGTCGTAGTGGAGTTGTCAGGCTGAGCCGAGTGCTGTGATAAAGATGTATTTGTTTGGTTGATATTGGCAGAGGAACTCAACGTTGGACCTACAGGTTTGGCCGTGTCCCGTGACCAATACTGGAAGTCTTCAGACCCTGCCTGGGGAGTCCCTGTAGGATCTTGTGTACGCATTTTATCATCATCTGCCTTGTCTTTTGTTTTGACATCTGAAAGCACATTTTCTTTTTCTCTCAGTTTGAACATTCCAGTCCTTTTGTGGTCTTGTTCCATGGTTGAAAACACTAGATGTTTGGGCTCCTTTTCCACTTTGAGGCTTGGTTCTGGCTCCCTCGACACTGTCTTCTTACTCACCGTCTTTCGCTCTGGTGTCTCTGCAGTGAAGACTGGGCGCCTGCTGTGACGAGACTGTATCATGGGGAAAAAGCCTTCCTTTTTGTTCGGAGGGAATTCCTGTATTGTATCTGGCTCGTCTTCTGCAGCGATCACTTTCAATCTGGCGTAGTCCGCAATAGCCGAAATCTCTGGTATTGTGGAGGCCCTAGGTTTGGATTTGGCTTGTTGTTTGTCATAAGGCTGTTCCTTGGATGCACTTACTCTATTATTCCTGGTTGAATGAGAATCCCTTACACTCTGCTTTTCCTTTCCTGATGCATGAAATGTATTCTGCGTGGCCTGTTTTAAAATCGGAACTTCCTGCCCGGTCTCTGTATTATGTAAACTTTGATTGCTTTGTCTCTCTGGGAATAGACGGCTGTTCTTTGTATCTTGCCCACTTTTATCACTTTGACTCATATTTTCAGAGGCTGCTGAATCAGATTCCATAGTGGTCTTGCTGGTGTTGTCTAAAACCATGTCTTCATTTGTCACTTGCTCTGTTTTCGGCTGCGAGGACGGTTCTGTTTTCACAGAAGTTTTGTCCGATTGCAAACCGGTAACATCTCCACTTGTAGACGTTCTCGGTTCACTTAATTCTTCTGTGTGTTCCTTGGGCAAACCTGGCACACCTGTGCTGTTTAGCATAGCGTCATCTGGTTCCTGGCTTCTTTCTGTTACCCCCTGAAACTGGAAATACTCTTCCTCTGTTGCCTGGACCGTGGTATTGCTTTCACCCACTGCTTTGGCTGAAGCCATCTTAGATTGTTCATCTTCATCGCGTTTTGATTCACTGCTGTCGGTGACCTTGCGGCTCTGGTTGGTGGATCCCATGTGTTGGACTTGGTGGACAACGTTTTCAGCAGACGGTTTGATTGCTGGTGTTAAGGGTAGGGCTCCGTCCCTGTTTCTTTCTGTGTTCATTATTTCAGCAAGACTTTGAATTGCAACTACTTCCTTGCCTGCTTTCTCTTGGTCGTCTTGTACAATTACCCCTTGCACCACTCGAACAGCAATACAGCCTATGTGCACATTACCATCTTCTTGATGATTCTCCTCACTAGGTGTCCTTGCACCTTGCTGACCTATAGATATATGCACATTTCCGGGTCCTTTTAATTCAGGAGAGGTGCTGTTTTTGTTCTGAGGTTCTGCTTCCGGTAGGGATGGGTGTGTTCTCTCGTCTACCAGGAGGGGCACAGTTCCTCCATCTTGTACTTTGTCCGTTTTCGTTAAAGGGATAGGATCGGCCATTTTGTATTTTTCTGATGCTGGGTGGCTCTGCATTTTGGAACTCTTGATGTCACTTTTCAAAGAAGACGTTTGGGATTCAAACCCTATTTCCATTGCTTTTGCCAGTGAGGGATCATTGCCCACTTCAACATTACCTTTGACGTTGCTTTTTGCCTCACTGCTATTTTTATTTGTGTAGATCTTTGCCTTTTCAGTTATTTTCCCCTGCTTGAAGAGGATGGGTTGAGTTTTCCCTGGTTTATTAGGAGCAGGTTTCATACTTGCAGAGGAATTCTCTTTATCGGCCACAGGGTCTCCTTGATGGACAGCGTGACTGTTCGATGTTTTTCTCATTAAAGAGCTTTCTTTTTGTGCAGTCAGCCTTTTATAAGTGAGGTCAGCCATCTTGTTTTCCAGATGATCTGTTGTTTCTTCTGGTTCATTTTCAGGATGGTTATTTGCACCCACTTTAGTGTACCGCATTCCGACAGTGGGCTGGGATGCGTGTACAAATTGTTTTTCCTCCTCTGCTCTACCGTTAGAAATATCTTGTGCAATATTTTCTTTTGTTGTTTCCAGACACAGGATGCCAGGCGGTTTAATGTCATCATTAATTTCAGAATCAATCTTTGCTTTCTCTCGGGCTTCCTTTATAGCACCTCCATCTTCATCGTTAGTGCCCACTGTTTCAGCTTTTGCTCTAACAGTAACCATTATTCCCATGATCTGCAAACTGTCGTCATTGGCTGGGGCCTCATCCTGACCGAACCCAAGTTTTACCAACGGTGCCCCTTCAGGACGTTGTAGTGTTTCCCCTATCGCTGCGTCTGAGCTTTGAGGAGTCTCATTTTGAGGACTTTCTTCTGGCTTTGATGGTGGTGGATGTGCTTTGGTCTTCTGAGGTGTGGTGACGTCCTCGGCGGCCTGATGGATAACGTTTACTTTCATCACTTCTTCTTTTCCAAGGCTGATAGGATTCTCCTCCTTGATCTGAGATGTTGCCTTTGTTGCAGACTTCTTCTCTCTCGCCTTCAATTCTTCATTTCTGTTATTGATATTTTTGGTTTCTTTTAATGCCATGGGTTGCGGTACAACAGTGTCTTGAACACGTTTTAAAGGTTCTTGCTTTTGTGTTGCATTTGAGGGCATTACAGGTGGTGTGGTTTCACTGTCGGGGATAGAGGTTTTCAATGGTGCTGTAGCATGCTGATCCCTTGGTGCAACGCTGTGAGGGATATTTTTGTCAAGCGGCTTAGTGACCTCTTGCGATGGCAGCCTCTGCTGTACACTCTTTCCACTTGCGAAATGCTTTTCCTTTATCGCCGAAATCTCCTTTTCAGCATGAGCTTTTATCTTAGACGTCAGTATTTCCTGCTTGGTCTGGGTCCTCTCTTTATGGCTCAAAGTCCGTGAAGGAGTTGAATGTGAATATTTATTTGGATTTAGTTGTCTTTCATGTGTGTTCATGTTCTTGTGAGATTTAGTTGGATTAATGTTGGATCCTCCTGGCTGCGAAACGACTATGTTGGCACTCACAGGCCCTGGTTTGGTATTTAACACCTTGTCCTTCGTGTTTTTAACAACACCTATTTCCCTATCCATTTGTTGAGTTACAAGTGAAGAAGGAGAATCATATGGGCTTGTTAATTTAAACTCTTTGGAGGTTTCACTGTAAACATATCGGTTCTCCCTGAATTCCTCGCCTTTAGCGTTTGGTCTCTTGGCCTCGTCCTCAGTGGCAATCTGGGGATTCTCTGCATCCCTTGGTTTGCTGATACCTGATGCCTCTTCACCTTTAGCACTATGCGGTCGTGACATTTCCATGTCCTGGCTTGGGGAGGCGACATCGTTGGCACTGGCCAGGTTTTTATTGGCTAAAGCTGTTTCACTGAAACCATATTTCTCCCTCACACGTTCATACTCATCAACCAGAACTATGACAGGAGTCTCCTCTGTTTGTTGGTATGGGGGCGGGTGTTTTTCCTTCTGGAGAATGTTTTTGTCGACTTCCTTTGACACGATGGCATTGGTCTGTTTTACTTTTTGCTCCTCTTTCATTTTCTCCTTAAATTGGGCTAACTCAGCTCTGGCTTTGGCTAGCTCCGTCTTAACCTTCTCCACCCGGCCTGGCTCCTGTTTGAGCTTATCCTTTTCTGCCTTTCTTATCAATAGTGATTCAACAGAATGCTCCATCCTTTTCTCAGATAGTGCTTTTGCGTGTTCTCGTTTTTCTTTTGCATGTTCTATTTTTGCATGTTCCATCCTCGCCCGGCCTTGCTCTGTGCTGGGCGGCTCATCCTCTGCTGTCACTACTTTGTTCGGTTCTTCTTTGGCCTTCTCTATTTTCACTTTGGAGTGTTCTGCCGGTGCCGGATTTGTTCTAAATGGATCTTTGACCTTTTCCACTTTAGGTGGATCTGCATTGATCTTCTCTGCTCTAAGTAGCTCATCCTTGCCTTTCACTTTAATGTCATCGTCAACTTTAATGTAGACAGCTTTTGTTTCATCCATTTTAGGCAGCTTTGCTTTTTCTATTCCTGTTTTTCTAAGCTGCGCTTTTCTAGGTTCAACTGGGGCCCCGCTGACTGTTTGAACTTGTTCCGACTGTTTCATTTTGAGAACTCCGGCTGGAATTGTCCCTGCTGGTTCCTGCCCTTCTTTAGCTTGTTCTGCTCCCGGTTCTCTCCCAGCTAGCACCCCTCCCATTGCTTTTCCATCGGGGCTGATTCTTATTGTTTCAATACATTCTTTTTGGGCTACCTCAACCTCGTCCTCCTCAGCCGCTGACCTCTCTTTCAGCTCCGCCGTTGAACGATCGTCTTTGTTTCGTTGTGATTTCATTCCCTGGTCTACTTCTGCTGGGTGTGCTCTGACCTGCTTGTCCTCTTGCTCTGTAATGTTTACATCTTTACTTTGCACAACGTGTACCTTGTCCGTTATGGTTTCCTCTCCATGTGGCTGACCCTCTACCAAGATTGGTTCTGTAGTCGGTTCTGTTGGGCCTTCTGTGGCTGTGTGTGTTAGCAGCTCCTCGGTCAACCCTGCTGTGACCGATTCTAATTTTGTCTGCAATGTTTGAGCCCATTCTAGTTGTTTAGACAACTCTGTTTGAATATGTTTTTCGTTTATTTTCCCCTTTGCTTTTTCTTTGACATCAACAAGTTGTATTTCTCGATCTTGATTTTTCAAAAACGGTGGTTTGGCCATACTTTGCATTTGGTTAGCTGTTAATGTTTTTTCCTTCAAATTGAGCTCACACTGCTGTTTTAGGGCATCTTGTGGATCCCTCAGTTTGTTCGTCGTCTCAAGCACTTCAATATCCTTTTGTATCTGAGAAGATTCCTGCGTGAACATGTAGTTGTCATGGCCATCAGCACCATATGACTTTTGCTTTGTGTGTTCTTGCTCTGTACCCCTAATTTGAGGGTATTTTTCAGTTGACTGGATTTCCTTTATTCCATCTTGCTGATTGTGAACTCGATATTCCTGTAATGTTCTACTGGGCTGTTTTTCATTGGCTGCAGCATCTCCAGGTGTAGACTGAGTACTACATGCAGTATATTGCTGCACTTGGTTTGTCTGGTTTGAAAGGTAAGGGTTCACCAATGTGTGATAAGGAGGATGCAAGCCATCCTTTTGTGGATAAACAGGGAATCCCTCAGCTTTGCTCTCATCAAACTCCAAGTTGTCTTGCGCTTTAGTGCTACTCATATTCCAATCTTCGCTAGATCCATATTCCGGTGGTGGTAAAAGTAACATATCTGTCAACATATCCATTTCTGGGTAAAATTGTGCATTTGGGTCATTTTCTGTCAAGGGAGCGGCTTCTGTTGGCAATTGAACGTTCAATTTGTCCATCACATAGGGAGTCTCTTTTTCCCGACACTGGTGTGTCCAGCTGTCTGTTGAGGACAGGTCACTGAAAGCGTATTTGTTGTCTTTCACTTGCTCATATCTATCGACATGAGTCAGATCTCCCCGCGTTGATTCTTTCAAATACTGCTTAGCACTTGCCGTATTCATTTGATATGCTGTTTGATTTGTATAATCAACATGTAATCTAGGCGGCTCTGTTGCTGAGTAAATAGCATCTGGTTGTGGAGAGGCAGCCATGCTTATCGTATTAGAGATGCCTGATTGATTGTCTTTTTCCTGTCGGTATTGGTGGCCTACTGAAGTTGCGGTCTTACTCATATTGTTTGCATGCATTTTGTTAGCAAATGACGGGACGCATTCTTGCTGCTGAACATGTCCATGAGCGAGCGGAGTGCTTGTGTACTCGTACTGAGAGTAACTATTGACTCCAGCGTGATGAAACATCTCACTTTGTGTGAGAGGTTTCAGGTAATCCCCGGAAACGTAGTCCTTCCGTTGGACCGGGTACGCTGCGGGGAGATGGGGATTGAATGCCGTTACCCCAGGACTATGATAGCCTGTTAACGGAGGGTGTGAGGGGGTGTGTGGGTCCACACTGGGTCCCTGCTGCATCACCACCTGGGGAAGGTCTGAATCCTGGAACTCGGGTATGTTTATAACCGTGTCCCTGGGCTCCATGCCGTCCTTCTTGATGACCTGCTTGTTCCTGTCACAGTTCTCCAGACCTATGAACTTAGGAGGGCTGTATGTGCTCTTCACGCTCTTCCTGTTGTCCCTGAGGTTGAAGAGGAGGCTCGTGGCCCTGGCTTTGTAGCCCGACAGCCTGACGTCGGGCGTCGCTCCGCGGCTCTCTGCCCGCACTGGGGCATGTTCCATAGCGGGGGGCGAGAGGGCGCACTGATTGACCTCTGATGCCCTCACCTCTTGGGGGGCGCAGACACCCAGTGTGTGTGACTGGCCTGCGCTGAAGGGAGCGGGGTGTGCGTTACTGCCGGCAACCGCTGCCCCCGCCACAGCGGTGGCGCTGTTGCAGTTTGCGAATTGAATGAAGCCATCGTTTCCGGGGAGCGCACCGTGCGGATCCCCCATCACCTCCGCTGTGACGCCGCGCTCCGAGGTCATCGTTCTGAACTTCTGCTGCAGGTCGGTGATGGAGTTCAGAGTGGTGGCCCGCCCCCGCCGCCGCATCTCGGTGGTGGGGGAGACGGTGGACGGCCGCTGGGACGGGGGCTTGTTGTTCCCGAGGCTCTGCGTCCGTTTCCTCATGGTGTGGAACTCGGCCAGCTCCGACTCACAGCGCTTCTGCACGGCGGAGGCTGTGTGCAGCACGGTGGACGTCGAGCTGGAGCGCGGCGCCGGGGGCAGCGCCACGTGCTCCAGGGGTTTCCTCGGGGGCGGCTCGGCGGCCCACTGCTCCTGCATGGGCACGCGCTGTGTTTCCGGTCCTAGGGATAGCTCCTTGTACAGAGGTGTCTCGTACCACGTCTGGAAACCCGAGCGGTCCATGTACCCGGAGACGTCCCCGTGCTGGTAGGGGTAGCGGTCGTGCGTCCGCCGCCACACCCTGAACGGGCTGTACTCGCTGTGGATGAAGACGTTGGGGACGCTGGAGCTGTACAGGGAGGTCACGCTGTGCTGACTGTGGGAGGACCTCATGAAGGAAGAGGACGAGGAGGAGTCGAGGTGAGCCGTGGCGACCTGGGAGGAGTAGAAGCTCGTCTGTGAGGAACACGGGCCGGAGGGAGAGAAGGGGGTGCTGTTCACGTTTTGGCCATAGGCCGTAGAAATCTCTGAAACGTCCCTCTGGATGCTCATCTGAGCCGACCTATCCCAGTTTCCCTCGTTCCCTCCATCCCTGACGCCGTCGGAGTTAAAGGCCTTGATGAGAGAGGAGACTCTGGAGCGACTGCGGCGCTCCTGGGTGCTGAACTCCGGGGCTCCGTTGCTAAGAGGAGACGCCGGCTCTCTGTTCAGAGACCTCTGGTGAAGTGACCCATCCATGAGGGCATGCTGGAACGTTTCAGACACCCGCCCCCCCGTCCTCCCGTCCAGGGTTCCCGCCCAACCTGGGTCCCCCTGGCTCTCGGCTCCAGGCAGCCCCTCCGGGCCGTAGCGCTCCTGGGCCGCTCTCTTGGCGTCGTCCCTCTTCCAGCCCCGGCCGCCCTGGCAGAAGGCCTGCTGTCTCTCTGTCCGCCCGGAGGGCGAGGCGGCCGAGAGGTCTGAGTCGTTGTAGACGGCCTCGTCTCCGATGCACAGACTCCTGAAGGCCCGGTCCGTCAGGTTACTGACCTCGCGGTCCGTCTCGTCCGGGAACGACCCGGCACTGGAGCTGTCGCTGTAGCCGCCGTCGCTGTGCTTCCGGTGGCCGCTGCTCCGCCGACCCGAGTGGCGCTTCTCCACCGAGTTCATGATGCCAACGCACAGATCACGGTCCCCGGGGTCGGCAACAAGTCATTCATGCGAATTCAACCCTTTGAACACAGGTCGCCAAAGTCCAGGCGGATGTCGCGGTGGGATGTGCACGCTGCAGCCAGGGGCAGTGGCTTGGTGTGGGAAGCTGCTGGGGTTTTCCTAAGACATTGTGGATCTCGGGTGTCGTCTGTTCGGAAAACTTGAACTGCTGAAATCTGTGATGTCCTGCAAGACAAGAGACAATCACATTGGTATCTTAATAATCAACAAAAAATAGACGTATTTCAAATTTTCTTGAATATAATTGTATTATATTTTTCTGTTTTAGTCTCTTGTATGAGACGTATTCGGTTTGGAACAGACTTGTACATATCCCAGGCCCAGAGCCGTGACGTCCAGCTATTAGAGCTGCCCAGAGCTGCTGTTGCTGGGCACAGACATTTTTCAACTCACGAGAGTTAGATACTCGTGTAATGGTGGCCTATAAATAGACATCTAAGAGGTGAGATCATAATCATGCAAGAGACATATCGTATTGCTGTTATTGATTGGTTTCAGAAGCCAAAGAGTAAAGGAGGAAAATACGTATTTAAATTAACCTGAATTATTTTATTTTCTAATTAGGAATTGTTATGAAAAAAATATGAATATTTTATAATAGTGTTATTATCATTCTTATGCTGATACTATATATTATGTAAATGTATTATCATTATAATTTTTCTTCATTTGTATTGAATATTGTAATATTCAATATTAAATTAATAATATTCAATATTCAATTAATAATATTGTAATTTGTGCAAAGGTTGTCTGAATATAGGCCAACATCCTGCACTCTTTAACAAAGCTTGGCTAACTAGATAACTACATAACTACATAATGCATAAACACCAGTTAAATTTACTGCAGCTGCCGGGCAGTATCACCTAACCCAGAATATCTATTGGTCCATTTATACTGCCTGACCGGTCGCCATTCATCTCTCACACACACAGCCAAGACAGAACAAGGGACTCATACGACACAGCTGAACCAGCTGATTACATCACCGACCAAGTTAGAGAATGGTGGTGAGCACAGTAAGAGAGGGCCAAGACAGCCAGGGTAAACTAGAAGGCCACACATAACACATGGACAAGGATTCCCTCTCTGTTCAAACCCTGACTTTGAGCGTGTTCGAACATTGAATATATTTCTCGTGGTCCTGAATATTGAGTCCACACTGAACAAAGAAAACCATAAAATACATGTGGCCTGTGATTTCTAATTTCGCGTGAATCCCATTACCCGAGCATATTTTATTCAAAATGATGTGACTTAAGCTACGACACCAGCTGACCACACCCAACCTAAGAGTTTACTGGTCCGGTTTATGTTTTGACCCCACAGACGGAGACCTCGATGATGATAAGTCTCTGTAATCCAGGTTCCTCTCCATGTGCCAATAAGCTAGCATGTGGCGCTGTCAGGGTGATTGGTGTTCTAGTGCGTAGGTGGCAGGGGTATTTTTGGTCCAATGAAGGGACCCCAGGAATAAAATCTGACACCAAGGAGGTGATGTTGCCACCCTGAGTGCTGCAACAAAAGAAATCCTGGATACTTTGTCTATCACAGAATCAAATAGTCTAAATTATTTTTGTATTATATAATGAAAACTGGCAAATACACCAAATGGTGGCATTTTGATTGCCTGAAAGCTGAGAAAATCACTGTGCAGAGACTTCAAATCATCCGGGTTCCATTTTTCAGCAAGTGATATTTAGACCTATTTACAGATAGGCAAATCCGTATGAGACATTCATAGGATGTTTGGCCAAATAGACACACTCTCTCTCTCTCTCTCTCTCTCTCTCTCTCTCTCTCTCTCTCTCTCTCTCTCTCTCTCTCTCTCTCTCTCTCTCTCTCTCTCTCTCTCTCTCTCTCTCTCTCTCTCTCTCTCTCTCTCTCTCTCTCTCTCTCTCTCTCTCTCTCACACACACACACACACTCACACTCACACTCACACACACACACAATCTAAACAATCTATTTGGATGAATCGCTTTGAGATCAAAATGGCAAATCTGAACCCCTGCAATATGATTATGCTTATTGAGGCCATATTTGGGAAACTGTCCCAGAATAGCTTAACCTCCATTTGAAACTACTGTGTAGAAGCTCCTTGCATTCATCTAGCCTAAACGTATCTAATTGTGTAAGTATAGCTATCAAAATACTTTGCATGCAACTTAACCCTGTAACTTTTTTAACGATCCGATGGTTCATAAACATTTTCAACTAACTGTTTTTCAAATTACCTTAATTGCGTGTTCAACAATTTGAAATGTTAATAAGGTAGGCTATAATGATTTTGTTGCCAACCCTAAATCCCAGGTTTTCTATGGGACCATTGACTACAGTTTATATCAAAAAGGATTAATTTAAATGTTGAAATGTATGATGACAGTTATAGTCGGTTAGAATAATAACACCAAACAGTGTTTGTGAACTTGTACATTTGACAATATGATATTAAAAGTGCAGAAATATAACTCGCCAAATATGATATTTATCTCAAATGATGCAATCCAAACTTCGACACAATCAAATGTTGCTGATTATTAGATAATACACAATATTAAACGTTGCACAATGTTTTTCAAGAAGGTATTCAGAGTGAGCTTTTGGCTAGGCTTACCCTCCACTTTTCCATTTTTTTTAAATCCTAAAAAAGGTATCCTTTTAAACAGGCCTTGGGAACTTTAATCTGCTAGCAAACTGTCCACGAGTCTTGAGGCCAGTCCGTTACTTCCAAATAAACACAAAAAACAGCAGAAACAAAACTTTGTATGGTCCACTGTGGGGCCTCCGAGCGGCGGATCACAGAAGCGGCCACCGGAACTCGGTGCCGGAGTCCAGACCGAAATAGCGGACTGGTCCCAGAGCGAGGGTCCACCATTGGGAACAAACCGAGGGCTTGGGTTAGCATGCAGGCTTCAAAGATCCCCTGGTGTCGAGTGTCAGTCGGATGAAACAAACAGCCTGTGCCACTATTTATAAAACCAGGCGGCTAGCTGTTGACGCTTCGTCGCTAAAGCTAACTGTCTCAGCACCTGTGGAGGAACGTAGGCCTACGACTGCTTCATGAAATTGTGGTTTCCCGATCGAGGGAAAACATTTCTGCTGGTTC
>NC_079426.1:1009684-1020610 GCF_026213295.1 Gadus chalcogrammus
ATATTTATTTGCACTAATCAACATTAGTCTCATATGAATAGTCCCTTCTTATTTGGCTGAAATGAATGGGGGATTGATTTAGATAATAGTCGGTCACGGTGCTCCTCAGACCTAAGAGCCATGACACGTAACATCTGTGCCCGGGACAAAACACCCGTCCCTGCCTCGGGGCCAAACACACAACCTCACACACACTCTCTCTCACACACACCAAATCATGCAAGAAAACATTCGACCTGATGCGATCTGCACATTTCTAGTAAAGGGACTTTAGACCTTTTTAGTCCGAAACAATTTGGGCTGTGGTTCACGTCTATAAATAAGAGAGAGTTGCGACCTGCAAGACTGCAGCCTAACTTTCACACACACATGCACAACTGCACTGTAAAAAATACATATAAGATGTGTTTTAACACACAAAACACATGCTTATAACAGAAACAACGACATTGCAATGAGCCTAGACCAGATTTTCTCCGACCTGGCTTGAAAACTATCAACTAAAGCGGAACAACGAGTAGAGAGAGATGTTATCCAATTACCTCAATTACACAAAAAATATTACTTACATGTATTGGTGCGACAGCACTCTCCGTCAAGTTGGGGGGGACAGTGGAAGTAGAACATGGCTTCACCGTCTGTATTTACAACGAAAAGTTTGAAGAAAGCCCGTGAATAGACTACAGCGGGTGGACAGCAAGGACACAGTAAGACGAGTCAGAACGGCGCATCAGAGTGTTTTCTGATTAAAGAGACCGAACAGGAAGGACGGCTGTACCTCTGCAACAAAACAACTGTCCTTTGTCGTTTACAAGAGGCTACAGAGGGAGCGTGGAGGTCCTGTTCTGGAGAGACCTGCACTTGTACTTCCACTCGTTCTTTGCTCTGTTTGGGAGTGTCTAGTTCTCTCTCTCTATCTCTCTCCCCCTCTCTATCTCTCTCTCCCCTCTCCTCTCTTCTCTCTCCTCATCTCACTCTCCTCTCTCTCTTCCCTCTCCGATCTCATCTACTCTCTATCTCTCTCTCTTATCTCTTCTCTCTCTCGTCTATCTCTATATCTCTCTCTCTTAGACTTGTCAATCACCGCCTCTTCTCTATATGCCTTGTTCTACTCACGCCTCTGTCTCTTATCCTGCCTCTCGCTTCTCTCTCTCCTCACCCCGCTCTTCTTCTCTCTCTCTCTCTCTCTCTCTCTCTCTCTCTCTCTCTCTCTCTCTCTCTCTCTCTCTCTTCTCTCTCTCTCTCGCTCATGTCCAGATGTCTCTATAACTGTATAACTGTCTACAATGTTAAGGCTTTCAGCTCGTGCCGCAAAATCTCACGTCTAATTGGTCCTAATCGGATTATCATGGCTTTGTCTCTGTCACCCCAACCCCCTGGTCCGTATACGTGTGTGTGAGTGTGTGTTCATGTGTGTGTGTGTGTGTGTGTGTGTGTGTGTGTGTGTGTGTGTGTGTGTGTGTGTGTGTGTGTGTGTGTGTGTGTGATGCGTGCGTGCGTGTGCGTCTGTTTGCGTGCGTGAGAAGAGAAAGATGGATGTGTACAAGAGATAGACTGAGAAAGAGAGAGATGGAGAGCGAGAGAGAGAGAGAGAGAGAGAGAGAGAGAGAGAGAGAGAGAGAGAGAGAGAGGAAAGAGAGATAGATTCGGAAAGCACTACCGCGGGTGCAAAACGACCAGCCCAGTGCCAAGAAATTCATCACAAGTGATTGTTATTCGAGAGTCAGGCTTATTCCCTAACCATAAACATGCACACATATTGGTGCACTTTTTATTTGGTTCTTTCATATATTAAAAAAGAGGATGACTGCTTTTGGGTTTTAGATTGACTGTCGGGTGGGTTAATTGCTCGTTAGGTGTGTGAGGGGGTCCACTTTACAACGGGTTGCGCGTGCAGAACACTCACAAGGCCAAAATTTTGATTTTGTTCACAGCGAGGGGTCCGGCGATTTATTTCGCTTCCTCAGATAAATGATCTGCTGCGGGACCCTTTCAATTAGTTTTAAAGCGCATCTGGGACGGGAGAGCGCAGACGCCACGCGTCTCTGAGGTAGGAGCAAAATGAGGCTACGAGAAGCAGCTGAAATTTAGAAGAGGATAGCGGGATTGGACTAAACCACATAAAGTGCAGAAAATCCCTTCTAATGGCGCGTAATTGGTTCTGTAATATCATTACAGGCGGATAATGGCCAGTTACAGGGCCCCGCGCTATTAAGGCTTTCCCTCGCGTGCAGCGTTTATGTTATTAAAGGGGGAATATAATGATATTTTAGTTATTAAATGCGCGTAATTAATTTATGCACCACTGAAAATAAAGTTGTTATTATGACCTCGGCGAGATGCGTGGAGAAAATTGAAATCAAATAACGGCTGATAACTTTGCCCCAATACTCGGTCTAGACACTCTGACAAGAGTACACGAGGCCTATTAGACAAGACCACTTGCTATCTGTCACGGCGTGATCCCACGCCATAGTTAGTTAAATAGATAAATCAGCATGCCTGCAACGCTCACGTTCGTGTATTGTCTTTTAACTTTATTGACTTACTTTTTTTTGCTTCGCGTTTATGGGCCTATAATGTGGAGGTGGTGGTGGGGAACCGTTTCAGGACCCCGGTCAGAGCCAGACTTGAGAGTGCATGCTTAAAAACAAATGAGAAAGGGCTGAAACTGCACTATTTTAAAGTAGTTTAAAACTTGAGCTCATGTGTACTTGTGTTACCACGCTGCACAAATGTTGGGGTTTAAATGGCATGTAATTAGTTTACCTGCACTTCGGGCAAGGAAGACCGTCCCATAAAATGCTAATTAGAAAATAAGACGCGAATGTTCCTCGACTCTTTTTTTTTTCCCTCGGAGATTAAAAAACGGCGATCGAATGAGAAGAAAGACGTCCGCTGGAACGATACGTTCATACATGATGCACCATTCATATTGTTTCGACAATATTGGGAGAGGAATAATATCACTTTTGTATTATTTGAATATTTTTCAAGAACATAAGGAGGTAGATTATTTTATTATGGGTCTACAGTATCAACCCCCAACACCATCAACATCGATCCGTACAAAACATTTTTTTCTTGCAGTGAACTTTTTAAATTGGTCATAAATAACACATTGCATGGATAGTATTACAAAAGACATTCATGAGGCAGTTTTTGTTGCAATTTATCTTTTTTGCTGCAAAGGTATAACATAATCATTACTTAAAGTATATAGACATCAGCACAATGTCCTAGATCAATACAAAAAATTGTCAAGTACTTCCAGTTAAAAAAGACCAAAAAATGTTCCCAAGAAAACGTCAGTTCGATGAGGCTCGACTCCTATGCAATTATCAACAGGCGGACAATAACAGTTTGTTCAAATATACCGGATGGCATATACTGGAAAAGGTTAAGCTCTTTGTGACTTCATTGTAGAATGATCTTCCAATTCAAGAATTGTACATGTAAAAATGTATTGCAAATGTTAAAAAAATCGGATCGATACAGTACGGTTAATCCACCATGTGACCGATCTTCAGCCAATGGCTGTCAGACTAACAGAGTGCGGTGATCTGGAGCTACAGTGAGAGCAGTCCGCGCCCACGAGCTACCCGCCGCGTTCACCTAGCCAGCTACCCGCCGCGTTCACCTAAGCCAGCTACCCGCCGCGTTCACCTAGCCAGCTACCCGCCGCGTTCACCTAGCCAGCTACCCGCCGCGTTCACCTAGCCAGCTACCCGCCGCGTTCACCTAGCCAGCTACCCGCCGCATTCACCTAGCCACCGTTTGTTCATTTCAGGATCCGTCTCTTCCCCCCCCCCCCACCCAGCTAGCGTTAGCCATGTAGCCTGAGCCCCCAGCACCGTGGGGGGGGTGGCCCTCTCCCCCTCAGCGGTAGCCTCCCCCCAGCTAGCGTTAGCCATGTAGCCCTCTCCCCCAGCACCGTGGGGGGGGGGCCCTCTCCCCCTCAGCGGTAGCTCTCCTTCAGCCTCCACATGCCCCCCTGGCCCGAGGCGCGCTGGAAGTCACAGAGGCTCCGCAGCAGCTCCCTGAACACCGGCGCCTGCTGCTGGGAGAGCCGCGGCGTGAAGTGCCCCAGCACCTCCTGGGTGGAGGCCTGGCCGTCCACCGCCGCCTGGAACGCCACGAAGTTCCTCAGCTCCACCAGGAGCTCGTCGTGCTCCGTGGGGGGGGGCGGGGGTCCGGCGGCCTCCCCGGCCCCGCCCCCTCCCCCCTCCTCCTCCTCCTCTTCGTCGTCGGGGCCCGAGGGCCGGCTGACGTGGTTCCTCTCCCTCATCTTAGCCAGCAGGAGGAAGAGGAGAGAGGGGCGGCGCCCGACTCCGCCCCCTCCACCCCCTCGCCACTGAAGTGCCCGCCCCCCTCGCCGGGCTTCTTGGGGGCGGACCTCTTGATGAAGGCCGCGTCCTGCGGGTTGAACACACACGGGTCACATTTCAGTTCAGACAAAACACTGTGCCCCCCCCCCCCCCCCCCCCCCCCCCCCATGACGTTCAACACGTCTGGAACCGTTACCTTGCAGTTCTCCGCGCTGGGCGGGGCCACGGGGGTTGCCGTGGCGAGGAGCGGGTTCTTCTTCTGGCCGAAGCGTTTCCTGGGAACGCAAAGAAGACAACCACTGTAAGGCCTAAAAAAAAAATTGTTTGGTTCCGGTTTCCGACCGACCCTGTCAATATATGTGCGACCAAAAATTATTTTATGAGCTTTAAAAAAATAATAATAATTGATGCAAACTACGATTACGTTTTTGTACAGCACCTCTTCATTCTACCCCCCAGGCTCATGAGCGCACATTTGCCCTCTGTTTTTAAATGAAAACAACCTACCTATCATTCGCTGCCGCTGGAAAAAAATAAATAAAAAAAAAATAAAAAAAAAATTCCCTACCTACCTATGACCTCAACTGACAACTAACAGGAACCAAACTTTTTTTTTTTTTAGGCCTAAGCAAAGGTCCCACTGGTGTGTGTGGGGGGGGGCGCTGCCGCTCTGGAGCCGCCCCAGTGACAGGAGAGTTGGGGGGGGGGGGGGGGGTGTGTGTGAGGGCGTACCGGGCGGGGGGCTGGGGCGCCGGCCGGTTGTAGGACGGGCGGCAGCGCTGCCGGGACACCTTCAGGGCCTTCAGGGCGTCCCGGGCCACGCGGTTAGCCTCCGCCTCCACCAGCACGTAGTCCGGGTTGGACGCCTCGATGATGCTGTCGTGCTGCATGACGCTGTGGATTCCTGCGGACGCACGACGGCCACGACACACCTCAGGTCAGGTCAGGGCCCAACGGTTTGGGGAAGGGACCGGATCGCCATGGTCTCCGCCAATATTGCGATTGCGATTTAGAATGCGCTTTTCCTATTTAAAGCTCCTTATGTTCTGTATTATTCTCTAAACAAGCAATAAATCATTCTATGGTATGACCAACACAACATTGGAAGCAGCAAACATACGAACCGCTGTTTCTGTTGATGTGTTGAGATGAATTGATGCATGAATTGCTATTATAACATCTTTATTGGACTATTGAATTTTAAAATAATAATAAAAAAAAGAATCTTCCTGATCTGCAGTCAGTAACAAATATGGGTTTGAAAAAAAGTGGGTTTGAATTTGATTAATGGTTCAGCCCTCGTGCCGGTCGCTCTCCGAGCCGCAACGGAAGCACAGCTGACGCGCTGGCGGGACGCCTCACCTGACTGCTTGAAGAGCTTGGCCAGCACGTAGTCGTCGTTCCCCTTCAGGTCGTCCTTGTGGTCGTCCTCCTTCCTGAAGGTCCTCTTCTTCACCAGGTGGGGGATGTGCTGGCCCTCCACCTGGGCCTCGCGACGCCCTTTCTTCTTGTGTTTGCGGTGGTCCGTGCGGCAGTGCTTCCTCTTCTCGCTGTGTTTGTGCGGAGCCGTGGCGGCGTGGTGGTCTGTGATCGGTGGTCTGAGGTTCGCTCCGTCCGAGTGTGACCCCGACGGAGAGGCGGACGCCGTATTCGCCCCGTCGGCGAGTCCATTTGGAAGACCCTGGGAGAGTCTATGGCTAGTGTTCTCTTCCTTTACAGCAGCACTGGGGGTCAGGGATGGGCTTTGGGCTGAGGTAGCAGCGCCGTTTGAGTCAGCCTGGGAGTGTTTGTGGGAATGTTTGGAGTGTTTAGACCGGTGCGATGACCTCGGCCTCTCTGGTTTTATCGGCGCCTTGACGTCCGAGCCCGTGCCTGTCCAAAGAAAACGTAGATGTTTTACCAAGAGCTGACTTTGATATCGGCTGTTGTCATACAGGGTGAGACGGACACAATGTAAAGTTCGCTGACCTGCGAATATGGCGCTGGTCTCCGTCCCCTGGTCGCCGTCGGGGTTGGACAGCGTGAAGAGCTCGTAGACGTCGTTGGACTTGAAGAAGCGCCGCTGCTTCGGGTCCTTCAGGACGCGGTTGGTCAAAAACTGTTTGAAGATTTGCCTGAACAAAAACAACAATAAAGAGGTCACTGGGCATACCATTCATGAGTGAAGTTCTACCGTTGGAACGAATAACACCAACTCTCACAAATTTTTGTACGTGGAATATTGGTATAAATTAAACAACACAAATTGAACAATTATAATCAGTACAGCAATCTACCCGTGGGGTGACCTCCGCCTGAATCACCACTCAATCAAAACAGAAGTGCAGTGGATGGAGAAAGTTGCCATGTTGAAAGCACTTAAAACGAAACAAGCAACAGCATCGAAATCCTAGACCGACCGTTTAATAATGCTGGGAAGCTTTTCAATTACTGAGTTCTGGGATGAGTGCAGTGATATGGCAGTGATGAGAGCAATTAGCAAATGTCATAACCAAAGGAATAGCAATGACAGTATACCGAGTGCCGTAAAGCGCGTCACAACGACTGGCGCTGTCTCATCACGGGAACCACGTTATAGCCGGCGGAAGTGGATTCAGTTGGAATGGGCGAAAATGATGACTTTAGAGTCAACAAACGTAGCAGGCTTATGCCAACACACTCATGCACGCAGACACGCACCTGTGGTAGATTTTCTCCTCAATGGTGCCGGCAGTCAACAGCCTATAGACAGTCACCTGCTGGGTCTGCCCTATCCTCCAGGCTCTCTCCCGGGCCTACACACACACACACACACACACACACACACACACACACACACACACACACACACACACACACACACACACACACACACACACACACACACACACACACACACACACACACACACCTTAAAAAACATGGCATAAAACAGCACAATATGGCAAATAATCATATGTGATGATAAACACAAAAACACAAAGAAGAAATTGATTATCAAGCCGGTTAAAGGCTACGCCGCTGACTGTCTCAGCTACTGACTGGCACTAAAAAATGTTTTTGTGTACAAGTGTTGGTATGCGTGTTTGTTTCTGAATTTCTGTGCCTGTGCATGTGTCTTCAGGTGTGTGTGTGTGTGACTTCAAGCGTGTACATCTTCAGGAGTGTGTGTGTGTGTGTGTGTGTGTGTGTGTGTGTGTGTGTGTGTGTGTGTGTGTGTGTGTGTGTGTGTGTGGTGTGTGTGTGTGTGTGTGTGTGTGTGTGTATACATCTTAAGGTCTGAGTGTGCCTCTTCGTGTGTGCCTTTCGGCGTGTGTCCTGGGTTCGGACCTGCATGTCGGTGCTGGGGTTCCAGTCGGGGTCGTAGATGATGACCCGGTTGGCTCCAGTGAGGTTGACGCCAAGGCCTCCGACCCGCGTGGTCAACAGGAAGATAAAGATGGAGCGGTCCTGATGGCAGGGGAGGAATAACGATACGCTTAACATCCAGAGCTCCAAGTGCTTGTGGTAATAAAGAAATATTTATGCCATTGATTGTGCTTCATAATGGTCCTGCAACGACAATCCTCATCTAATGAATTGATTTCATTATTTATTTAGGGCCATGAAATGGTGACATTGCGAAATTTCAAATGAAGTGGGAGGTTAAACCTGAGTTTGCTTCGCTGGACTGCGTGTAAATATAGCAAATGTGTTTTCTCAACTGAGGATGGGGTTTGTAAAGAGTGAAAGCCTGAAATTAGAATTATTATTTTTTAACAATTAATTTAGAACTTGCATGACCAGGTATATTACAATCTTTTTTTCTCATGGTTACACAAAACAACGTTTGTTTTAGGTAGTATATGTGAATAGAAATATCCCATTAAAAGAGCAATTATGGGATGCACCAACAGTGATTACACTGAGATCTGCATTCATTACTCTAGTCATACTGGTCCATGTAAAAACCAATAGACTACAAAACAGGGTGAGCATTGAGTCCCACAGATCTCATGTCTACAATTAGTGTTTCCCCCCCCATCCCCCCCCCCACACCTCCGGGCTTAAGCTAAAGCACTCAACACCCCTCTCACACAGCCCCCCCTCTCTGCCCCAAGGAGGGGATTTTCCTGGGAGCCACTCAGAGAGCCATTAGAGAAAGAGAGAGACAGAAAGAGAGAGAGAGAGAGAGAGAGAGAGATTGATGAGAGAGATGAGAGAGAGAGAGAGGAGAGGAGAGACGGAGGAGAGGATGAGAGAGAGAGAGGGAGAGGAGAGAGAGCAGGAGACAGACAGAGACAGACAGAGACAGGACACAGAGAGACAGAGACCAGAGAGAGAGGACAGAGAGAGACAGGAGAGAGAGAGAGAGAGAGAGAGAGCGATAGACTTCTCCCCACCCCGTTGTAGCGGTTGATGAGCGGCTGCCGCGCCGCGATGGGGGTGGTACCGTCCATCTTGACGAACTGGTAGCAGTTCTCCCTCACAAACACCTCCAGGATGTCCAGCATCTGGCCGCGGGAGGGAGCACAGATGGAGGGTCGTGGAGGAGGAGAGGGCGCCGACGGACAGAGAGAGGGGGACGGAGGTTTGGATTATCTCTAACAGGATTAGGGCAGATTAATATTACATGGACAGAGATACCGACAGGGAGGGTCTCAGGTTCCCTGTGAGGTATAATCTCATTGGTATCGACTGCAACAGCTGGGGCCTCTCTCACACATGCACACACCGTGCACACGTGTGCACACACACGTACGCACACACAGTGAATAGTTTTATAGACATCATGGGTTCAGGTTGAGAATAGCACAGTGGAGAGACATCAGAGCTCTAGCACTGACAATGAGTCAGACATGCAAATGAAGGACTCACGGCTAACAAGTAGAACAATTTAATATCGCAATATGAGACGGGGTATAGTCGGCCCTTCTGAGTTATTGTTTCATCATGGCCTCAATGTTGTCTTTTAATGGTTTCCAAAGGCTGGGAGAGTTCACGTGTATTCATTAGATTGAAAAGATCCAAGAATTGCCTTCTTTGTAATAACATCGATGAATAACTGCTACCTGCTCTGTAATAACACCCACATAACTTACATTTTATTCTATTGAATTAATAATTCAAAGAAAAAAAAAAAGACAAACTACATGGTCATCGAGGTAGAACCATAAAGGTAACGTCCATTACCTCATAGAAGCTCTGCTATAAAAGCTCCAAACACTTAAAAAAACCCAATTTAAAATCTCTGTCCACCCAGATGGACGTGAGACAGCTCCATCTACCAGACAACCCACGGGACGGTCCCCACAGGAAGGTACCCACGGGACGGTCCCCACAGGACGGTACCCACGGGACGGTCCCAACGGGACGGTACCCACAGGACGGTCCCAGCAGGACGGTACCGACGGGACGGACCCCCCAGGACGGACCCCCCGGACAGGCTGATCCATCCCTCATGCGTCTGGGTGGACCCCCCCATATCCCTAATAACCCCGGGACGCTGCCCCCTGGAGGCCGGGAGGGCGTGCCGTACCTGTCTGGACTGGGTGAAGAGCAGCACGCGGTGGCCCTGCCTGAACCACAGCCGCAGCAGCGCCTCCACCACCATCAGCTTCCCCGAGCGCCTCCAGAAGCCGAAGCGCTCCTCCTCGGTGAGCTGGTCCTCGGGGACGTTCTTCAGCAGCCGCGGCCCCCCCGTCAGGAGGTCCGGGTGGTTGCAGATCTTCCGCAGCGAGATCAAACCCGAGAAGATCTGCGGGGAAAGAGGGCGGGGCGGCGTTAGCAGAGCCGGCGACACACCGGCCGATCAACGACCGATCAGCGACCGATCAGCGACCGATCAACGACCGATCACCGACCGATCAACGACCGATCAACGACCGATCAACGACCGATCACCGACCGATCACCGACCGATCACCTACCGATCAACGACCGATCACCGACCGATCACCGACCGATCACCGACCGATCACCGACGCCCGCTAACGGAGACTCTGACACTGACGGGTTGTTCTCATGGCAGAGACGCGTTTGTTTCAGAGATATTAGGGGCGCAGCGGGGACTTCCGGAGCCTCGTAATCACATCGACTCCAATCCACGAGAGCGGGGTACATCATTTATTTAAGGACAACAAAGGCTGGAGCTTCAGATGCTGGTCCCTGCATTAGTAATGCTGGTTAATGGACCGACGTAGTGTGTGTGTGTGTGTGTGTGTGTGTGTGTGTGTGTGTGTGTGTGTGTGTGTGTGTGTGTGTGTGTGTGTGTGTGTGTGTGTGTGTGTGTGTGTGTGTGGCCGTGGTCACCTCTGGCACCCTGACCAGGTCCATTTGGGTCGGTGGTGATGAATGACTACTAGGAGGAGGGAGCCCCTCCTCCTCCCGGGCTCCGGGTGGTCTTCTGGTAATTGTGAGCAGAAGACCCCGACAACTCTACCGGCCGCTTAAACAACGCTCGCTTCACGCCCGCCATTAGCATCCGGGATAACATTTACGCTGCACAAAATAAAGATAATTACGCTCCTTCAAGCGTGCACGAGACGGAGCGGCGTAAGCGACCCCGGGCCGTCGTTGAATGAGGGGGGGGGGGGGGGGGGGGGGGGGGGGGGGGGGGGGGGGGGGGGGGGGGGGGGGG
>NC_079426.1:1020710-1028210 GCF_026213295.1 Gadus chalcogrammus
TGTGTGTGTGTGTGTGTGTGTGTGTGTGTGTGTGTGTGTGGTGTGTGTGTGTGTGTGTGTGTGTGTGTGTGTGTGTGTGTGTGTGTGTGTGTGTGTGTGTGTGTGTGTGTGTGTGTGTGTGTGTGTGTGTGTGTGTGTGCTTCAGTGTTAGTGTGTGTGTGTGCCTCAGTGAGTGGGTGAGTGAGTTAGTGACTCAGTGAGTGAGTGAGTGAGTGAGTAAATGAATGAGTGACTCAGTAAATGACTCAGTGAGTGAGTGAGTGACTCCATGAGTGACTCAGTGGGTGATTGAGTGAGTGAGGGCCCTACCTTCTTGTAGGTGTAGGAGCCGGTTTCGTGGAGGACGGCCACTCTGAAGGGAGGCCACCATGTGTGGAACTCCTTCACCCACTGGTGCATGACTGTGGCTGGGCACACGATCACTGTGGGACCCAGACCCTGGTACCTACAGGAACACACGCACACAAACTATAGTAACGTAGCGGTGTACAGCACAACAGGGCAAATAAATCGGACATTATCATGAACACAAACACACAAAGAACAAAAGATTGTCAAGCCGGTTAAACAGGCTGCAACGATTCTACTTTTGCTCATAGCAAGCCTTATTTTTCAAACAACCAAACAACCTATCACAGACACATCAAGTCAGACTTGCTCCGTTGCGTCGGTCTGCAGAATCCCTCTTTGAGAATAACTTAACCATCATATAATCTGTGTAGTCCCTTCCTCATCAGCCTTGCTAAACACCAACAAAACATATATACCAGTCAATGGCAAAGATGGATCCTACACTTAGCGTCTATATCCAACCAGTGCGTGTACTCAGCTGAGTTCCAACAATGTCTCTGCCTGTCTTTGTGTGTGTGTAATGTGTGCGCACATTCATAAAATGAATGACTATGATTGCTGTGACCGAATCAAGCGGTGGTTTGTTTTGGCGTGCTGGGATTGAAGGGTAGGAGAGCATGATTAGCATCACAAATGCAAATGTTCATACAGAGACAAGAGTTACTAAGGTTTAACTCTTCAGGGCCATGCCATCTATCTAACTCAATTAGTCAATGAGAACGAGCACAAGCCGTTCCACACACACACACACACACACACACACACACACACACACACACACACACACACACACACACACACACACACACACACACACACACACACACACACACACACACACACACACACACACACACCTTGCGTGCCCTCTCTCTCCCTCTAATGGGCTGGTATGATGCTCTGCTCTGTGGAAGCTATTGATACTCGGCCATAATTGAGTTTGCAAGCAATCAATTTGTGGGCGTCTGTAGCAGACACGGTATCGACCGAGCAGGCCCCACCTCCAGGAAACCGGCACGAGTTCAGTGCAGGCCACTGTAAGCCCTGCTTCCACAGTGTCATGAGTTCAGTGCAGGCCACTGTAAGCCCTGCTTCCACAGTGTCATGAGTTCAGTGCAGGCCACTGTAAGCCCTGCTTCCACAGTGTCATGAGTTCAGTGCATGCCACGGTAAGCCCTGCTTCCACAGTGTCATGAGTTCAGTGCAGGCCACTGTAAGCCCTGCTTCCACAGTGTCATGAGTTCAGTGCAGGCCACTGTAAGCCCTGCTTCCACAGTGTCAGGGGTTCAGTGCAGGCCACTGTAAGCCCTGCTTCCACAGTGTCATGAGTTCAGTGCATGCCACGGTAAGCCCTGCTTGCACAGTGTCATGAGTTCAGTGCACGTCACTGTAAGCCCTGCTTCCACAGTGTCATGAGTTCAGTGCACGTCACTGTAAGCCCTGCTTCCACAGTGTCATGAGTTCAGTGCACGTCACTGTAAGCCCTGCTTCCACAGTGTCATGAGTTCAGTGCACGTCACTGTAAGCCCTGCATCCACAGTGTCAGGGGTTCAGTGCACGTCACTGTCAGCCCTGCTTCCCCAGTGTCAGGGGTTCAGTACAGGCCATTGTAAGCCCTGCTTCCACAGTGTCAGGGGTTCAGTGCACATCTATGGGAAAACTGCAGAGCTTGATTAGCGTTGAATGTTGGCCAGGAAAGATCGGTGCCTATTCTCTGGACATGTACACACATACACACAACGTCATATCAGTGTTTCCTCTGTTTTCTGCTGTAAGAAAGTGAGGAGTCTGATAATTGAAACATGTTTAATAATTCAACAGAACACTCTTAAGCAGATATCCCCCTAATCAAATATTCATACTACACAGACACACAGTCGCAGGCCCAATGGTTTACTGTGCGTATTATCGCCTGTGTGTGTGTGTGTGTGTGTGTGTGTGTGTGTGTGTGTGTGTGTGTGTGTGTGTGTGTGTGTGTGTGTGTGTGTGTGTGTGTGTGTGTGTGTGTGTGTGTGTGTGTGTGTGTGTGTGTGTGTGTGTGTGTTGCAGTGTTTGTCTACCTGTAGTTGGAGCCTCTGGTCCTTAGTTTGCTGTAGCTCAGGCCGGCCAGGAAGCCGATGACTTGGATGGTTTTGCCCAGTCCCATTTCATCTCCCAGAATGCCCCCTGCCTGCTGACAGTGGAGCTCCCACAACCAGCGCACACCTGTCTGCTGGTACCTGTGACGTGGGTCACATGTTTGAGTGTGTATACACAGTACGACATAAAAAACACACTTGGGCAAACGCATGACAAGAAAATGAAAAGGTATTTGAATCCCCAATTTTCCTCTCTTATGAGAGGGAGTGTATTGAAAACAATTTGAATGGTAAATATAGTTAAACGGAAACAGAAAGTGGCTTATTAATTATAACTCAACTCGACTCTGGACTTTAAAGATCTAATCACTGATGGATTATGTAACAACGTAGATATTACTTAATTGCAACCATTACTCGATGGAGAACATGTGACTGGCTAATGGCTATAGCCTGCATGCCACCAGTACACACTAATCACATGCTGCTCCAGTACTTACTTGAAGAGCTTCTTCCAGAGGAAGGACGGCATCTTGAATCCCTCGTCGAACTCTTCCTCGCTCTCCTCCGAGACGTCTTCCCCCCTCTGCCTCTTCTCGTCCCTCTCCCGTAGGCGCTGTCTCCTCCACCTCCTGCCCCAAAGAAGGCCTCAGGTTAGGCCCAGACGCAGTGTGGTGGATGGCAAGACGCAGTGTGTATGTGTACAGCTTTTCCCTGGTATATGATATATATTATTATTAATCGAACAATTCATGGTTCAATTGAAGTTTAAACATTAAAACTTGCATTAGAACCGGACGAAGCTCTAATGACAACAAAATGGAACATTTTAAACCTTTTTGTTTTTGCTATAGCATTTCAATTTAAATCTTGTATGCAAATCGCCTCCTGAAACACCGCCTTCAGCCCAGTGAAGGGTCTCCTCCAAGACACCATCGGCCTTAGCGCGGCTGCCTGGTGTGAGCGGACAGGGTGCAGGAGCAGCGCACGGCACACGTGCGCTAATTAGAAGCACGGGAGGGTCAGAGGTTCAAGGGTTTTGTTTGGGGAAAGTAACTGCTCGGAGCAGGGGGAGGTATTCCCGCGGAGCCGCGGCGCCTCACCAGCGGAGGGTGGAGGAGGAGACAAGCTGTGTTTAAACGGAGATGGGGGGAGTGGGGGGGCTCGGGCGCGGCAGCGAGAGCCACAGTCGTCGGCGCGCCGCAAATGAAGATTGATACGGACAATTAGCAGCGCAGGGTTTCCCCGGAAAGGTGTGGGGTGGAAAGGATAAGAATCCATCTTCATTTGAACCCGGCCCTGTCACGCCGCCGTGGGGCGGTCCTTGAGCCGGGCCTGGGAGGCTCTGCGCTCTAATTAAGTCAAGACTAAGCATTGGTTCGGTTAATTACACTTTTCTACTGCACCCGCCCACCAACACCCACTCACCTAAGTACAAACACCCACACACACACACACACACACACACGTGCACCTTCAGAGTCACGCATACCACTAGCTTATGGTGCGGATGAGCCAGCATCCACACCCAGGTCCCGTGTCAACCCAGACGAGGGGACACACCGACTGCACTCTGGGGCTGCGAGTGAAAAGGGTGAGTGCCAACACAAATAGTTGGCTAGCTATAAATATGAAAATCTCATCAGGGCCTTGCTCTGCTCTTCCATTAATTTAAAGTGTGTGTGTGTGTGTGTGTGTGTGTGTGTGTGTGTGTGTGTGTGTGTGTGTGTGTGTGTGTGTGTGTGTGTGTGTGTGTGTGTGTGTGTGTGTGTGTAAAAGCAATGTGTGCAGGAGGATAATTACGCTAGGGTGAGAGCGAGAGAGAGAGAAATGTGCTTAGTCAAGAACCAGCTGCCAATCTCCCAGGGAGATTAGTTGTGCCCTCATACGACAGTGCCATCGGTACCCCACTGGTCCTGTCTCTGTTTAGCACACAGGGTGATACCATAACACAGCACCCTCCCGCCGTTATGAATGCGCTGAACTGATCGGAGGCGCACTCTGGTGTTTATTGAAAGTGATAATGTGCATAAAGGCCAACATTTTATTTATCATTTAGTCTAATTGTTCTTTTTTTTTTATTCGACTGAGATGTGCGCACGTGTCCTATTTTTGGCGTGGGTGTGGGTGTTTAGTATGTCCAATGGTTAGCAAGAGTAGAAATGAATAAAATGAATCTATTAAACTGGTTATAATGATAATATTTGAGGGGTACTAAGTTTAACCGGGTTTTGCCTTGCCCGATATACAGATATATTGCGGATTCAATTCCAAGAGTCGAATTAAACACGCTAAGCTATCGGGGTGAGTAGTTTGATTATCTGAACACTGCGAGGTGGAAAGTGTATCTTCCCTAAGAGTGCAACTCTCCGTTAATAAATGCAGTAAATCTACAAAGTGAACCGTGATAGGTCCATAAAGCTGCACAACCGAAGCCTGGCAGGAAGAGGAAGTTAAAACCTTATCCCACCGTATTCTCTGTCGGTAGAACTCCACGTCTCCGTCGTCCTGGCACCGCTTCTCCTTCCCCTTCTTCCCGGCGTCGTCCTTGTCTTCGTCAGAGCTGCCCGGCGCGTATTCCTCGTCACTCCCCTCTCTCTTCTTCCCCTTCTTAGACGCTCTCCCTTTGGGCCTCTTCTTGAAGCCCTTCAGCGCGTACTCGTCGTCTTCGTCGTCGTCCCCGTAGCCCTCCTCCGCCGCCTCCCTGTCCTCCCTCTCCGGGTCTACTCCCTCGTCGCTGGGCAGGTACTCCGAGCCCTCGCTGTCCGTGCCCCCCCCGTCGGCCCGGTACCTCTTCGGGGGCCTGGGCGCCTGAGGCTCTGCCTTCGGCCGGGCCCGGGGCTGGGCCCTCAGCGCCGTGGCCTGCAGCTTGCGCATGCGCTTCTGCAGCTTCCTGTCCGTGGACGAGGGGACGGCTCCGTTGGCCCCCGCCGCCCCCGCCGCCCCAACGACGCCCCCCTCCGTGCCTTTCTTCTTCTTGGTCTTTTTGCCCGGGGCGGGCCTCTTCCGGCTGACGGCCATCTTGGCCTGGTCGGCCAGGTACATGTCGAAGGCCGAGTCCTCGGCCATCGTTAGCTTCCGGGGCTCCTTCTTCTCCGACTTCTGCGGGATGCGCGTTCCGAACGGTGTCATCTGGCCCGTCCGGATGAGCTCCTCCCACTCCGTCTCCTGGGAGGGCATGAGCATGCTGCCCAGCGTGGACGGCCCCGGCTCTGGGGGCAGACAACCGGCGGAGGATCAGACACACAGATGGGGCCTGGAGAGGTCTGCGGTCCTGCCTGTTGAACTGCAGTCCTGCTGCTAATATAGTCGACATTTTGTGATGCATCTGACATTTTCCCCAATTTTTTTTTTTAATAATTTCAGGGGTGCATCTTATTAAAAACTCCAAGCTCAAAGACACATGGGTTAACCGACGCACAGGTGAGTGTGCAAGCTCACCTTCCTCCCCGTCATCCTCGGCCAGCAGCTCCGCCTCCACCCGTAGCGAGTCGTCCCCCCCCAGGATGGCCTGCAGTCTCTTCTGCTTGGCGCGGATCTTCTTCAGCTGCTTCTCCTGGAGATTGCACATCAGGTTGCTCCTTATCATCAACATCAGAATAATCATTGTCAAGATCATAATGAATAGTTTGAATGTCCCTTTAAGAATATTCATAATTTATTATCTAGTAATTACGCTTGCATGACTTGATGATCATGAATGAGCAGGTGGGGGTTCAGCATCTTGCTCAAGGATGCCTGAAGACGGACTATTGGTATTT
Source organism: Gadus chalcogrammus (assembly GCF_026213295.1). Taxonomy (NCBI): domain Eukaryota; kingdom Metazoa; phylum Chordata; class Actinopteri; order Gadiformes; family Gadidae; genus Gadus; species Gadus chalcogrammus. Next base: position 1,026,901 of record NC_079426.1, read on the forward strand.
GGGGCTAAGAACCGAACACCTTCAGCTGGGAGTCAAACACCCTCACGGCTGGACTACACTGTCCCGTATTTGACGTTCATAGGCTACAGTGCCACGACCTCATGTGTGGCTGTTTGGTTTTACCTTGTTCTCCTTCTGCCGTTTCACCGACTCAATCTTCCTGCTGATGTCTTTGCTCGATGCGTAGGGAGTCAGCTGGTCTAAGATCTTGTTGATGTGCTTCAGAGCCATGGTCACGGACCTGAAACACACCAAGGTGGAGAGGATCACAAGCAGTCCTTTATATGAGCAAGCAGCGCAGGAAGTGGATGCTAAAATACGGACGAGTCTCTTTAGCTTTTTTCATTTTTAATATTGATGGGTTGTTAACTATTTTCCCAGATAGAAAGGCACTTGTTCTTTTAGAAAAGTTAATTACTACAAGGTCTGAGAAATCAAAAGTCTGAGGCATAGTAGCTCAGGGTTAGCAGGTCACTAGAGAGTCGTTCGTTATATTTATTTATTCTTCAAGCAAGGTCCTCAAAGGCCGAAGAACAAACAAAAATAATAACCACTGAGAATGATAAATCCAATCCTTTGTGTGAGCTTTCATAGTTATACGAAAACAACCAATAGAATCAGCCGTGACCAAACAACATCACACTTAACGTGATCGGTTAATTACATGTAAACATTCAACAACACATGAGAAATTAATTAAACTAATTAATTAATTAATTAAACAGTTTTAATTAAAAACCACACAAACAAGGGCGTCGACAAGCGGCAAACAGTGATGCGCGGTAAACCCAAAGCGAAGCAACGCCGGCCTCGCGCCTCGGAGCGGGGTCGTGCTTGGTGTCCGAACGTCTCCGCGCTCCGGCTCGCTTTACCTGACGTCGTCCAGCACCGCCCCGTACTCCTTCTCCGCCTCCACCTTGGCCGCGGCCTGGCCGGCCTCCTGGATGGCCTGGTCCACCTGCTGCATCACGCCCTGCTCGAGCACCTCCTGGTCGTACACCGCCACCCCCAGGCCCAGCAGCTCGTCGGCCCCGGAGCTGGCGGCCGCCGCCTGGATGCTGTGGCGGTTGATGTGCACCAGGCCACCGCTCCTCTTGCCTGGAGAAACACGGCAGACAGTGGGCAAGGAATAACGAGGAACCGCTTCCTCTCCTGCAGGCTTCAGCATCCTGCCAAACAAACAGCTGGAAAATTGCCCCCACTGCTATAACAATGTAATATAATTAAAATGTAATAACTTCTCTTATTGCGCTGTCCCTCCCCCGTACAGCCGACCTGTGATTGTGCAACTACAGCACAATTTTTGATAT
>NC_079426.1:1035710-1040710 GCF_026213295.1 Gadus chalcogrammus
TCTTTCCCACAGGGATTTTTAGGAATAGTTATGAGTACTTTATTCATGGGAAGACAGAGGATATGGTTCCTCGCCAGCAGATTACTTAAATGCATGCGTTTCGTCTCTACTTCTGTCCTCCCGAATGCCTCCTCATGTATCGAATGAGAATATTTATCTTAGAAGCTGTTGGTTTGTTAGAAAAATGCCCTCTGTGATCTTCCCACTGACGGATTCTCAGAAGGCTCTCAAAAGAATGCTATCTTTTATCAACCAAAGGAATCCCACATAGGGTCAAATGCATGCTTGGTTGTAGATTAACTTGGCATGTCGGCGGTCAATCTGATGACCAGATGTACCCGTTTCTCTGGGGTTTTGCTTTCTGAGATTCTTCAAATGTCTATAGACTGGCCCAGGAGACAAGTGTTTCTAAGAATCTCATTCCCTTTTTACAATGTTTAGTTTAAGCTGCAGTGCATTTCTAATAATTGAATATTTTATGTGAAGAAAAATCAAAGCATTCAATCCATAATTGATGAGTTAGTACAAATTAATCTCTGCATGATTAAGGTTTCCAAAAGCAACTGAACGTTTGTGCAGGAAAGCAGTGGAACATTAAATCAACTTTTAAATCAACTTTACAACAACATCACTACAGGAATTGTCTAAGCCAGTAAAGTGTTCAGGTGCTTTGGGAGGGTTGTAAGGGAGCTCAGCAGAATGTTTAGTGCTTTGAAGCACTCGCTTCCATTGAGGAAGAGTATGTGACAACGTTCTGGACCGCTGATGACTTCAGAGGCGGCGGCGCTGAACAGCAGTGGACTGCTAAGGACGGCTGGAAGCATTGGTTCTTCTGCCTGATGCCATGATCATGGAATCCACTCACCATCAGTGATCTGAGCTGGATTTGGGCTGCTACTTAAATAATTCCCATATTCCTTTGCTTGCACTTTATATGACGCAATTGTTTTTCACGTTTAAACTGAAACCACATGACTTGTATGGGTGTATGAGCTTGAGCAAATACAGAAATGTAAGGCATTGGTGACTTATTCTTGGGGTTTCTTTTGGAGGATGACTTATTCATTCCATTCTAATTTCTTCCCGTCTTCCAGGGAGCATGGAGAGAGCATCAGAATAACGAGGTTGTGGGCGTTCACTACACACAATCAGAACTATCCGACAGGGCAAACTTTTACGCAAAGTGCTACTATTAGGCTGGTGTGTGAAGCGTAATAGTTGCTACTATTGTGGTCTGGCAGCGTCATGTCCTGATTTGTGAGTCCGTAATATGTTTCTGTGTCTGTGAGTGAGTCTGCTGCACGAGGCTTGCGCAAGGGGGCATTCATTGACAAGAGGCCGAGCAATTTGTTTCCCTTCAGATCAATGGACTCAAGGGAGCCTTTTGTCCATCGCACCCCCTTCGCCCTGCCACTCTCTCTGAGTGTCTTGTATGCGAAGCGGCTGATTTACAGCAGGCCTATGGAATAAGACCAAAGCCCAGCTTGACAGCTGCTCTGAATGGATGATTGACTCCAGGGTGAGGATCTGGGAGTCTGTAACAGAGGTCCAATGCTCCCTCTTGTTGAGTCAGAGCTGGGAAGAGCAAGGCCCCCTGTGTCCATGTCTGAGGGTCATACATTAGCTGTAGCTTTGATAGCAATACACCCAGCCTCTCATGCACTTATGCAACACTTAGCATCCGGTGCCCGCAGCCTTGGCCCTTGGCCTCACTTAGGGTGATGGGAGCCATGCACCCCATGCAGGCCAGAGCTAATAGAGCTGCTAGAGCTAATAGAGCTACTAGAGCTAATAGAGCTAATAGAGACGTGGGGCATTCATTACGTGCACTGCATTGGGATTCAGCATGAGTGCCTCCAGTGAACATGACAAAAATAGCCCCATTCTTCAAATATGTCATGCACATTTTTTTCACTAATGGGCCTCACACACAGACACACACACACACACAGACACACACACACACACACACACACACACACACACACACACACACACACACACACACACACACACACACACAGAAACACACACACACACACACACACACACACACACACACACACACACACACACACACACACACACACACACACACACACACACACACACACAGTCCACTCCATTTGTGATGTATGGTTACAACATGCACTTTATTTATCCCAGACAGGATATCTGGAACATACAGTATTTGCAGCTGCACCACAACATTATCCACGTTTATTGCAATGCACTTCTTTGTGTAAAATGAACCTCTTGTGATGAACATATACATTAAGTTCCAAACTGTCAGCATGCAGGATTTGCAGACTATCGCTTTACAGTACGCTCAGTTCAATGAATCTATCAAGCCTGCTCTATCGTATCTCTACTGTATACACTCCCGTCGCTGCACAGCAGAGTGCTGCTATCTTCTTTCAACACAGGCTTGGCGGGAGATGAAATACAGCAGGGGGCCCCTTGCTGTGATTTAATGCGTCCCAATTGATCATCTGTTCTGGGATCCAAAAGGAACATTTGAGGTCAGTCTATTTCCAGCCTCTCTCTGAGGCAGGTGCGCTCTGTCAAACTGCCCAGATCCCAGATATATGGTGCATTTAGTGTTAAGTGTATCAGATCCACGCAGACACAAAGATCCAGATGAGATAAGATGAATAAGGAGTTCTTCTTCGGTAGTTGGGTTGAGTTTTTCTGGAAGATAAAAAGTCATATGAAAGAAGCCTATGTTTAAATGACGCCTGCAAACTCTCCATAGAGACTTTCAATTGTTTGCATTTGGGGAAAGTACAGACTTTACCGACGATTCTGCAGTTCACCAGGCGCACATTCACACAGGGAAAGGGAATTCAGGACGCTTTGGTCATTTCTCTCTGACCTCCCGTATTGACCTCCCTGTACACGGGCATGAACACATCCTCCGTACCGACACCTCGCGACAGACATGGGGTTGGAGCACGGAAAACCTTGCCCTCTACCTCGACCGACCCCACACTGCCTCCTCACCATCTGGCTTCCTTCCTTCCCTTCCTCCGTCCTCGGCCCCCCTGCTAGGGGTTTTATCACTTCCTAGTTCCTACCTGGACTGGACCTGGGGCATGCCAGACCAGGATGCCCCATGAATACAACTATTGCAACTGTATGCTTTGCTGCTGATGAATGATAGGCAGGGGATCTTATCCTCATCCTGATTTTGTCGCCAACAGCAACATGAGGTGTGTGCTGACGTCGAAATATCTGTCTTTGTATTCGTTTTTTTATGAATGACTGATAAATGCAGTGTCATGATTTATCAGATCGATGGCCAAACCAATTGCTGATTAACAAAAAGCTTTTCCTTAATTGTTTAAATAACGTTTCTTGACTCAGTGTAAAAGTGAAAGCTGCAGCAGTTCATAGTTCAACATTGTTGACTGATGTTCCCTGATTGCTTGGAATGATTTCTGTGTTCCCCTTGGGTCCCTGGGGAGAGTTTCATTCCTGTTCTGTTGAACACTGTACTTCCTCGTGTAAGACCTCGTGAACCCTGGGGCCTGCATGCTAAGTTTAGCAACAAGCGACGAAAGGTCACAAATTATTTATTGTCTCTTTCATCACAGGTTGCAGTGTTTCCTGTTATGGTACGTGCAGCCTTTGTCCAATACCTGGACTCTTGACAGGAGTCCAGGTCCTAGTTGAAGGGGAACTTCTTCACAAAATAAGGGTGCAGTATTCTTTCAGCCATCATGTAGAACAAAACAAAAAAGAACAAGGAGAGAAAGGCAAACAGGAAAATCACAGAGATTCTGTCCTTCAAACCTCTGAAACTTATATTCTACCATGAGAGTACTGAAATGGGCTTCTGCTTTTGCTCATTCGGGCTTTCAGTCATGTAGACAAGACATTGTCTCTGGAAAAGAGAGCCACGGTAAGTCTGGCATTGAGAGGAGGAAACGCTTGGGGATTCCCTCATGGTCGGCGTATTTAATATACAGAGAAATGCGATGCAGCATCTAGGTTCTCTTGGTTTTTGGAAGTCATCATTATCCTGATTGTTAAAGAACAAGTCTAAGCCGTCTGATCTATCACAGTATGGACCACAAAGAAGCACATATGATAAGCAGCTGTCAGGTTTTAAGGTCGATATAATTAAGGATTACAATGATATTTAGAGTTGGTATTAATTCTCATGTGTAGATCAGCAAATATTCAGTATTCATGCATCATTTGATCATTGACTTCAATTAACCCTAGACAGAGGCACAAACAACCGTTTCAAGATTGTATTATTTTTTATTTAAGAAACATTGAACAATTATTCTTTGAAAATAGAGTTCTCACTGTATGACATTGCATATTAAGATGATGATTTCTTTCTGCAATTCTTCATCTTTTGCATCATTTTTTTCACTTTAATGGCTACATGCCAACATTAGGCAGCTGCTTTCTGTCGTTCTGAATCCGACTACTTCGGATCACACAGAGATGAAAGAAGTTTGGATGTAAAATATGTCTCTAAAGATTAATTTATTACCAAATAACGCTAAAGAGTGCAGAGTCAGGCTTAATATGATGATGGTAGCGTAAATCTTTATGTATATTCTGACACTCGATGAAAAATGACAATATTCTCAATATAATACTTCTGAGCATTGCCAACCCTAAGAAAAGACAGTGAAAAATGGCTTTAAAACGTTGGATGAACTCCAACAGGTGCAGCTGTGAGTGTAACACGATGAGGCATACACTCATACACTCCACCATTTATCAAAGGTTAAAGTATTTGCAGCTGAAAGCACTCGGAATAGGAATGCCCCATAATGGAAAACATATAACAGAACGGCGTTTCTAGGATATTTATTATATACAGTTTATACAGTATATATGGCTGGAAGATGGCTAAGGCATCCCAGCTCCATAAATCAGCCCTTAATGAGATGAATGCCTGAGCATTACAGATAAAGAGGAAAGTTGCTACGATGGTGAGGATTTGTTCTCGTTGCATGGACGTTGCCGCGGTGGCT
>NC_079426.1:1045710-1070710 GCF_026213295.1 Gadus chalcogrammus
GACAGACTGTGATGCAATGTGGGTGGGGTGGGTACGAGACACACTGTTCTATTTGAGCTGTTACTGGTCTTCTCAGTCCAAACGACACGTCTCCAGGAGCCTTCTCCTTCAGGAACGTCCTCTGGTTGCAATCATTGGGTCCCAGGGTTCAGCGCCTCTCTTGAGGTCCTTGAGTGTTGATACCACCCAGAGTGTCTTTGGCTCTCCGGACCCCCTCGCCGGAGCCAGTCCCCCTGCTCCTGGCTCAATGTGCTTCTGCAAGTTCACAAACAGGTCGTTTTCTGAAGGAGAAGAAACTCCTATTCTTTTTTTACCGATGTTAAAGGTGCCATGACATGCTATTTTATGTATTCTTTAATATAGGTATTAGTGGGCCACTAGCACAGTATTCAAAGACGTTCCCGAAATTCAGCCGTGGTGCAGAGTTACAGCCACTCCGAGCCAGTCGCACATTGAGCTTCCCCCAAATGCGCTGTTTTGGTGTCTGTAGCTATAATGCAAATGAGGAGGAGCGAGGCGGGTCAAGGAGGAGGGTGGGGGTGTGGCCCTGAGCAGCTTGCAGCCACGGTACCATGCGCTCTGTTTACAGTGGATGTATCGCAATGGCGAGGCGCACACAGCCTTTAGCCGTGTTCTGTAAATATTCTAGAACACACGGGAGTCCTGGAGCTCTATACCTCAATATTATCATATAGCCTACATAGATATCTATATCATATAATATATATTATCACGGCCAAAAGCTGTGTGAGCCGATATTATGAATCTCAAACGACCGCGTTGGGTTCTCCGACGTTCCTGGTTCTTCAACGTCCACATCAATGTGGACGTTGAAGACACACACACACACAAACACACACACATGCACACACACATCCACCCACAAACACACACCCACAAGCACACGGTCACACACACACACACACACACACACACACATACACACGCACACAAACACACACACACACACACACACAAACACACACACACACACACACACACACACACACACACACACACACACACACACACACACACACACACACACACACACACAACGTCCACATCATGTCACAGTTCATGTACTTCAGGGAGTCAAAGCCAAAGTTCCTTTCCCCCAATTCCTTCTCAACCATGGCTGAGATAACCCCCACTACAGTCTCGTTGTGGAAATACAAGAGACGTCAAAGAACCGACAAGAAACACTTGCGTTACAGTGTGTGTATTCACACCCACACACACAAACATGTGGCACTCGCACGGCCGTGTCTCATTGGCGGGCCAAGTCTCTGGGCGGGCCAGGCAGAGTAAGGGGAGGAGCTTACTGCAGTGTGACGACATAGGAAACCACATTCCAAATCAGCGCGCTTGAGCCTCCGTTTTTTTCAAAGGCGAGCAGAACACCTAGTGCTCGTTTTACACCGAACGCAAGTTTTAGCCACTTGGGGACCATAGGCAGGCTAGGGGAACTCATATTTATGTTAGAAAACCTCAAAGTGTGATTTTCATGCCATGGCACCTTTAAAGAATGACACATTTAATTGAATTCACCAGTTTGGAGACTCATTGCAAAGCATTGTGTTGTGGTTTAGGTACTGTTTACATGAGGTTTAAAGGACAAGGCAGGTGTTATTCTAGGTTTTTCGTACCCAATTACGATGCATCATCTGTCCGGAGAATGACAGAGAGCATGGTTGTTTTCATACCTCGACATACATCGCTCAATGCTTTCCTTGCAGTCCAAATGCTCGTTAAACCAGGTCAGTGTTATCCCTCATTATGATGAATTCAATCATCAGATTTTTTTTTCCTTCAACATCTTTGAGGCATTAACACAAATCCCTTTGTATTCACTGTACTTTCAATTCCCACACAAATCTGCCTCACGTTTTCTGGATGCGGGTCAATAGCTAGTTAGCTACCATTGAAACTGAAGCTAGGGCAGACTTGGATATAATCAACCATTGGTTCAATCACATGTTCGTTCTATTAGGATCCAGCTGCTCCCACACAGAGGTCAATATTTTGACATTTGTCACGTGTACAATCAATCGTTTTCTTTACTCGGTTAGGCTCCACTATGTTGGACCTGTAAATACTTATTTTGTGCTTCCCTACCCGATTTCTGCATTCACGTCCTTTTTCGGCATACGTGACAGTACTAATAAGGCCAAACACTTGAGGAAAGCCAGCACTGACCACATAAATGTAAACCATGTGAGCGACAAGGAACACAAACAGAAAGTACACAGCCAATAATCAGACCTTTTCAAGTCTAGATAAGTGTTGCCATAATGCCAGGATTGTATAGTCTTAACAGTGTTGTGTCTTATACATGTGTTTGTATTGTCTTTTATTGCATTGCTTGGCTTCATTACTATTCTTGGATTTGGATTCCCAGTTCACGTAGGGAAGGCCACATAGTTCACAACGAAAACTAACATTACAGCTGTGATGTGAAATTATACACAAACGCTTGGTGGAGTCTACTTGTTTACACAACGGACTGCTCTTGTGCACTGTCGGTCATTGTAAATACTGTATAATCCGTCTTTTATTAAATGTTAAAGCGTTTTTGTACCCTGTGTTAACGGTCAGTCGACCAAGTTGTCCCACATTTACTGTGAAAAGCAAAACCGTGATTCATGCGCTTGTTTAGAAAGGCCAAAGGCTAAAGCTCCGTCCCTCCTTGGACCCCAGTGAATGAGAAGCCAAGTCCTTCTCTTCATTGGCCAACGATGACTACTTAGTCTAACTGAATTATTGTTCCATTCGGGCCAACAAACTGAAATCCACTTTCTTCAGAATCTGTTGTGATGACATTTGTTCTTGGCTTGTGTGTATGTGTGTGTGTGTGTGTGTGTTTGTGTGTGTGCTGCAGAAAACCACATGGGGAACATCATATTTGTTTTTTTGCCCCTTGTATCAACTCAAAAACAAAACAAAACCTTAGCAAACAAGATTCCTATTCAACTATCTCCGCAGCTGTCAGCATGGCTCTGTTTAATTCATGCCCCATTCATTACGATGCCTTTGTAATAAATACGCTTGCATGATCTTTGATGTGTTTGATGACGTATGCCTCATACAGACAGCTCGCTTTGTCTGTTGCTGGGATGACTGGGATGATGTACATCTTTCCCCATTATTTACCAATAGAACACATTCCAGGCAGGGCCATCTTTCATCGCCAAACGCGACGACAAGAAAACCCAGCGTGCAGTTTGTAAGGTGGTGGATGTTTATCCCCCCCCTGCGTGGATGGAGAAACCGCGATGAGGTGAACTTCTCCTTACAGACCGATCCGCTTTCACAGGCTCTTGTGTGCGTAGGGCTCCCGTGGGACTGGGGCAGGTTGTGAAATACCCTGATCTGGAGATGGTTGCAGGGGTTGTGAGCTAATGCTTGGCCGGCTCTGCTCACTTCTACTTCCCAGGCGGAGGCGAGGCGCTGGATTCACTTACACTCGGTCCGAGGATGAAAACAACGAGCCGAATGGGTGTTTGCGACCTCACCACAGCCTATTTCATACTTTTCAGCATTTATTTGGGAATTGCTGAAAGCTGTAACAGGTTCTCCTTGGGTGTTTTTTTCCTTGCCTGCTGTTGCGTTTGTTATTGGAGTTGGGTTGTGGCTGAATTTAGACACCGGTTACGCACCGAGCAAAGACACAGCTTGATCGCAACAGTCCACGGGCGCCCACGCCCCGCCCTCAGCCATCAGACCGTCTCGCTGGAGGATATATATACATACAATCAGCCGGGTGTTTCAGTGGGATCCCGGCTAAGGGCAAAACAAAATTCCACTTTTCAGATGTCTTGCGGGTAAAATGACCCCGAAGGCGTGCTACACATCACACATACCTCCTGTGAGTGTGTGAGATGGAGATAAATGGTACTACGCTCCAGACGTCTCAGTCTTCCTCTGGCTGACGTGTCACAGCACTTAGTCACACGGCCGGCGAACAGAGAGCTCTCTCAGGGCCCGGCAACCTGAGAGGCGGGGAAGGGAAAAGAAAACGTATTGCGGTTTCGGGACTGTCACACATACATGCAACATGTTAGATTCATCTTCGGATAATAGCCTAGTAGGACTAGTCTCCTTTCTTCTTTTGATTTGTCACAGTCGTACACCCCTAACATGGTCTCTCACTCTCCCCCTGTCTTCATCCCTCTCTCTCTCTCTCTCTCCTCTCTCCCTCTCTCTCTCTCTCTCTCTCTCTCTCTCTCTCTCTCTTCTGGGTGTCACATGGTGCTCAAAACAACAAATGACACTCAACTTCTTCTTTTTAGGTACACCGCCATGACCCGGACCAATCAGAGCGTGTGTTTGCCAGAGGAATGGAGATGAAAAGATAGGGTTGGGGGGGTACATTGATGTTAGATGTTTTTGTTAAGTTCCAAGTGGCGTAGCATCTCTTGGGGCCCCAGGACGGGGCCCTCCTGCCGTCCCACCCCGACCACAGCCCCCTCGGGCTTTGTGTCTCGTTCATACCTACGGAGGAGCGGTGACCCTGTGTTCAGAGGCAGAGCTGGGAACTGAATATTAACACTCCAAAGAGGGAAACTGGAACACTGTTGTTTTTCTTAGATTGGCCTGTGAATGTCATCCAGGTTTGTGAGTGTGTGTGTGTGTGTGTGTGTGTGTGTGTGTGTGTGTGTGTGTGTGTGTGTGTGTGTGTGTGTGTGTGTGTGTGTGTCAGTGTCAGTGTGTGTGTGTGTGTGTGTGTGTGTGTGTGTGTGTCAGTGTCAGTGTCAGTGTGTGTGTGTGTGTGTGTGTGTGTGTGTGTGTGTGTGTCAGTGTGTGTGTGTGTGTGTGTGTAATCCTCCTGTTAAACCAGCTGCATGTGAGGCCTGGCGTTGGTCTCCTAACCTCCACTCCATTAGCACATGAAAGGTGGACCGGCTACAGGAGGGCTGCTCTGATAATTCATCAGGGGGGCCCCTCTATTAGCTCGCCATCCATACCCCAAACAGACGCACACACACACACACACACACACACACACACACACACACACACACACACACACACACACACACGCCAATGTTACTGCGCAGCGCGCTACAGTCACTCTCCACATCCGCTGCACGGGGCTCTTGAGGGACGCAGGGCTGAGTCACTCTCGTCATGATTGTGATGAATGTGCTGGCGGGTCGCGGGCGGTGGAGGGGTGATTAGCGACACTCAACAGCTCACTACGCACAATCAGCAGTGGTCTGTGACGCGTGACGGGGGGGGGGGGCGCTCTGCGTCACCGGGGGCGGGGGCAGCGGGTCGTGCCATCTGGGGACAGATACGGGCTGTGCTAATGTTTCCCTTGGCTGGTGGCCGTGGTGCCAGTGGTTAAGAACGCTGCCCTGGGCCACGGGTGACTGTGGGACCCTCAGAACAACATTAAACACCAGGGAGGGGGGGGGGGGGGGGTGTACTCACATCCGGGACGCAAACACACACACTGTCTAACACACACACACACACGCACACACACACACGCTCATGCACACACACAAACTCATACGCGCGCACATACGCATATGCATAATCACTCTCCTGAACAGAAGCATATAAAAATTCACACATGCTGTCAAGCCCACACACACACTGTCAAACTCACACGTACACACACACAGGCATGCAAACAAACACTCACACACGCACATACTCACCCACACACACCCACGCCAACACAAAAACCCACACCAACACCCAAACACACACACACACATACACACATACATATACACTCTCCTGAACAGAAGCACATAAACAATCACACCGCCACTCACATGCAAACACACACACATACACACACACACACAAGCACACACACACTCTCCTTGATACACACACACATGCAGTCTGACATGCAGTCCGAGTCCAAGTGGATTTACCAGTGGATCGTTCAGAGATGTGATCTGTGACTCATGATGTGTTCAGAGACACATCATCAGCAGTCCTGTGTCTAGGGTAAGGGCCCGGTGGCTTCGGGAGACGCGGTAAACACCGATCCAATTCTCGAGCGACTCTTCTCCTTCTTTGCAGTAGTTGAGTGTGCGAGTCATTTGTACTGGAAGGCATGCATAGATAAACCCCTACATACATACAAACTACTACTACTTACATATGCTGTAGTTTATAAAAGACTGTGTGTATATACTACGCTACATACTGTTTTGTATAGTGTAGTATTTTCTATTCTACTTTTTGCAATCCTTTGCTCCGTAATGTAATCCTATTTGGTATTTTGGAACCACCCACATTGAGGTACGTGCCCGTGTTGTTGTCCTCCTGCCCGCTGGTGATGGCGAGCTGAGGAAGGCTGTCGGCAGCGTCATGCATTCCTCCCAACCACGAGATGCCTTTTGTTGTACGTTCACTCACTGCCGCAGGATCCCGCCTTGAGTCAGAGCTGCCTGTACCTAAGAAGCCATTCCACGCCGCAAACGGGCCTCAAAGTTTCACTGCACTTCAAGAGCTTGCTTAATCTGCCATTTAACGGTCCTAGACCACCTCTTGTGTCCTCGTAGGTTCCCCCCCCCCCCCCCCTGGTCTAACCACATCCAGGAGGGGGTTTCTGAGCCTGAGCGTCTGTGATCGGGGCTGCAGGGAGCAGCATCGGAGGGCAACTGTCCTGGTCCCTTGAACCCTCGTGACGATCTAAACTGGATGAGGAGGCTGTCAGCCTGACCTGAGGTACTGAAGATGAAGTGAGCTGGGAGAGGAGCTGGGAAGTGACCTCAGCACTCAAACATCACACATACCCCAACACACGTGCGTATGATCACACTCATGCACACACACACAGGACCAAATGTACACACACACACACACACACACACACACACACACACACACACATATACACACACGGCCATATGCACATACAAACCCCCCCCACACACAAACACACATATATGGCCACACACACACACACACCGACACACACACACACACACACACACACACACACACACACACACACACACACACACACACACACACACACACACACACACACACACACACACACACACACACACACACACCGACACACACACACACACACACACACACACACACACACACACACACACACACACACACACACACACACACACACACGCACACACTCTCTCATGGTCATACGCCCACACATACAACCCCCCCCACACGCACACACACACACATACACACACACATGAACACGCATGATGAATTACATTAATGACCACACACACACCTAAACGTATAATTAAACTTTAAGGTTTTTTTCAGAGGATAATCGGTTGGCTAGATGCACAGCACATATGGGACCCTTTACTGCTGAGAATGAAGGGAACATGAGGACGTCAAACAAACACTTAAGATGGGTTTTTTTGTGATCAATTTTTTTTTTATGATTTATACAACAGATAGACATTTGGAAAACAGTTAGGCATATGCACAAATAAGACAACATACTACATTCGACATAAACACAAATAAGACAACATACACCAATAAGACATAAACGCAAATGAGACAACATTTGACGTTAAACAGTTACACATTCACAAATGAGACAACACACACTCCCCCCCGCCCACACACACACACACACAGGTCTTGCCCCCCCACCTAGAGAAAATCATTCATCTGAACAGCTCAGTAGAGTTGTTAAGTCTGAGGCAGAAATTTAGGATAACAGATGTAAAAGAAGTAGAAGAAGGAAAGTAAATCATGGCTACTCCCCAGCATACTAATGATAAAGGAAGACCACAAGTTGATGTTTTTAGCTTAAGCTGTTTTGGCCTCATTGCTCATGCTTTGCGTTTCAGATGGAACTCATCCACTTTGCTTGTCAAGGTGACAGTGCTGGCGCGATGCAGAGTCCCAACTGAGTCGATGCTGAATATTCATTTCATATGGCTGACCCTGCGCGGCACATTCCATTCCCAGCGTACCGGGGTACTGCGTGAAGTCTGCCGATCCCAGCCGCTTCAGCCCCACCAAGTCGACGCAATATGAGCTGGTGCGCCTTAAGGGCGATCAGACCTTCTTTTTGGTACTGATGCATAAATCAGGCAACGGTACGACAATGGGACCATGCAGTCATCCACTCTGAGTGCATCGCTCCAAAGTAGCAAAGTATCAGTGACTGGGTCAACGTGGGACAAGAGAGGGGATTAGCCATGCTAACATGTAGCAGCTTAACCCAGGGCACTGGGCACTGGGCACTGTGCCCGGAGTGGAACGTATCGTCGGCCCACCCCCTCTCGTCATAGAGGGGGCGACGTTTGTTAAGCTCAGGGTGCCAGGCCAGCCATGGGACCAGATGGAAATTGCTAACATGATTTGTGTTCACTATTGTCCTTGTCCTCCATGTATGTCTCAATCCAAGACGGTGGGTCAAGGCAGAACCAACTTCATGCACCAACACTCGCACCTAGACTTGTATTTATAATTTATACCATTTGTAGTACATAGACGATTCGTCCAATTTCGATATACAGAATGACCGGGTTACACTGCACTGATAATAACACACACTGACATGGGTTTATATTACATCCCCATTACACCCTGATGTTGAACCCTCCCCCCCTGTCCTCCCCTTCTCTCCCCCCTTTCCTCCCACATCATCACCTGCTTTATCACATGCAGCCGGTTGGCCTCTGGGAACATACAAATTGGTGCATACCCATTCAACTAGGGAGAGAAGAACACACCTCCCATCAGAGAGACATTATAGCTGGGTTAGTAATGTGCCAGGCAGTCATGGAGGCTGTTCCACCTAAACGTTTTACATCCGTTTTTATGGCAGTAGTGCTTCCTGCCAGCAGAACCGGTAGTTGTTCGACTGCACGCCTGGTTTTAACTACAGTGTGTTGGCGGTGGTTCTGCAAACAGCAGGACATACAAAGTATCCCCAGCAAACACGCAGTATGAGGGAGCAGGCCTGGCTTTGGGTCTATGTGTGGGCTATTTGTACTGTCAGAGAGAGAAGGAGAAAGGACTTAGGGTTGTGGCAGGGAATGAGGAAAACAATCTTAACAAGAATCGGAAAGGACATTTTATGTTTTTATCGTCAATCTTTTAATGAAAACATCTGTGTTGCGCTCAAGTGATAATACATGTTTAAAGAAAAAATCATGAAGGGAATTTGTATTTCCTATACATGTCAAATTAAAGTACAGGGGAATCGTCTCATTGTAGATGTGGCTGCCGACTGAATTTCAATGTAAATATAGAATGATATTTCATCTCCACACTGCCTGACATAAATCACATTACAGTAATGCAGAAGCAATTGTTAGCCCGTGGGCCGCAGTAATAAAGATTAAGGGTCTCATTTTATGAGGGGAGGCGCCTGTATCTGGCCTCATTTAGTTTTTCCGTACTGTAACATCCTTGCAGATGTAAGTAAAAAAACAAACCCACGCCACGAGACTTCTATGAGTTCTGAACGGTCTGTCGCTACGGCTGCCTTCTTTATCAGCTGAGGAAGTAGAGCTTCAAAGCTGATCCGTCAACACAGGAGAAGGACTTGTAGGCTCCTGCTGATGGCCCATTATCTCCCACACACACACACACACACACACACACACACACACACACACACACACGCACACACACACACACACACACACACACACACACACACACACAGACAGACAGACAGACACACACACACACAGACACAGACACAGACACAGACACACACACACACACACACACACACACACACACACACACACACACACACACACACACCGGCCCTCACTGTAGTCTGACTCCTCCCCCCCCCCTCGGCGACATGCCCCACTGCCATCAAAGTAAAAAGTTAAAAGTTCATCCCTTTTAGCGCTAATGTTTTCCTTAATGGCCGCTTGTTGGGCTAATGGTGAACTAACAAGTGGGCCTGGTGCTTTCCCTGGTGAATAAAGGCAAACACATGCTGCCAGATGAAAGCCTCGAGGCCCCTCGGCTGCTCAGCCGTACAGTAACAAACACTGGGGGCCCCGCAGGGACCGCACCGGCACGCACGCGTGGCGGTGGACACAAATAAGGGAGGAGGAGAGGAGAAGAAGAACACTGGAAGGCCCATGGGCCGGGCTTGAGGATGTTGCAGTGTGTGCAGGTCCTCTGATGTAATCTATAGAGATACTGATACCTTACACAGAGATCTCTGAAGAGATACATCGTCTCTGAACTCTGAGTGTGTGTGTGTGTGTGTGTGTGTGTGTGTGTGTGTGTGTGTGTGTGTGTGTGTGTGTGTGTGTGTGTGTGTGTGTGTGTGTGTGTGTGTGTGTGTGTGTGTGTGTGTGTGTGTGTGTGTGTGTGTGTTTGTGCAGTGTATCAAGTTGGAATATTTGAAGTTCAATGGGGAACACATCAAAAGGAATAGCTTTCACTGAAGCACACAGTTACATGTTAAAGGGTTTATTGGCTCAGTTGTGACAAATACAGCTGCTTCATATAACTTGTAGGATTTCATACAATATAGAAATGCACCATGGGTATAAAAAATAAAACTTTTGCTTAATATCAATTAGAAACGTGACAAGAAGACTGAAATCTATAAGCTATAATATCTTTTTTTCTTTTTAAACATTTGTAGAAGTCCAAGGATTAAGAACATCAATTAGGCGTAGGAAGGACTTTAATAACCAGTTATAACGTAATGAAAAAGTTAATGCATCATTTTCTGTTATCTAATCAATGTAATTAGCTGGCGTATGAATGTGTATGTAAAGTGCAATGCAATTTGTACGACTGGGAGAGTTAGTCAGACACCCTCTACATCTGTACTACTGCTGCTGCTAATACAACGGCAGCTTCTGCTCCTAATGCTTCAACTGGACGGTTACTGACAACACTGAGCGGGTGACGTCACGTGGGTGGAGGGAAAGTGAAGAGGCATGCTCTGATCAACGCTGGGGAAATGAATCACCTTCCGGATTCCGGTAAACAACGCAGGCCTGTGCTTTGGTCGCTCAATTAACACTGTTTAGGATCCAGATGAGGTTGATTACACCAGAGCACAAAAAAAGTATAAACCCAACTGGGGTAAAGTGGGTCTGCCTCAAGAACCGGCAATAAGGTTTCACAGAATAGATCGGAAAATGTATCTCAGGCCGTGAGTTTCCATGACCGACTTCTAATTGCCCTCTTTACTCGACTCTCCGAAACACGGACATCATGGTGCCAATTAACGCTAACTTCTCCTACGTCTGAATCCACAGCTGCCAGCTGCCAGCTTTAGCTTTCTTCACGGGGGTAAACAAAGCCCCATAACACGAGACAAGAGCCCCAGTGTCACGGTCGGTGGTGTGAGCGGAGGTTCACCGACGCAGCCTGAGTGTGTTTGCTATGGTCCCTCCATGTTCTGTTGGTTTAGCGGAACAAGAAGAGCGTTCTGTTTGAAAGAACACTCACCCACACACACACTTCACCCTGGCAGTCTGGACGGTGGGCGACATGTGTTGTGATTAATGCACTCGTCTTCCCGCTCTGCAGGAGCGCACCCCCCCCCCCCCCCCCCCGCCCCCTCCCCACCCTATGACCCTTGACCCCTTCGATCCCTAAATCCTAAGCATGTCATGACAGGAGAGGCCGGCACGGACGAGGAAGGCTCTGAAAATAGATTGAACTTTACTGTTGCATTTCACGATCAAAACCCATACATATATATTTATATATACACAATATTTATATAAAAGCAAACAAAATATACGTACTAAATACACAGATGTTACATTTCCGCCATAGCATCAAGGGGTATCTATGTCAAACGTGTGGTGAAATAGTGGTTATGAGTGGGGATAGTGGCAGGAGCTGGTGGGGGGATAGGCAGTGGGGGGGGGGGGGGGGGGGGCTGGTGGCACATCATTGGACGGTACCGCGCAGCAGGAGTGCACCATGGGGCAGGGTTTGGGTAAGTGCTGGATAGCATGTGACAGATCATCACACGTTTACAATGTGTTGTCGTATCCACGGTGACGGGCCGATGTTCTTCAACTGTTTTTGTCAGATTCCTCTTCTGCAGGCTCTCTCGCTCTCTCTCTCTCTCTCGCTCTCTCGCTCTCGCTCTCTTTAGGAAGACCTTTTGTTCTTCTTCATCCTAGAAGACAGAATAATGAGGTTATGTGAGTTGATGGCAACAGAATAGGGCTGATTAGCCAAGGCTGCTATGCTAACCAAGAGGTATAGGGTTTGATCTGGGCTCTACGTTCCTAAACTACTTCTTCAAAGTCTAGAGTTTCCCACAGGAAAGATTTGTCAAAAACGCACAATATACCCTTCCAGGTACAATTCTTATGCTTACTGGCACATTAGCGAAGATACACACAAACACACGCACGCACACACAGTTTGACTACATAACAAAGCACAAGTTTGGATTAGTAAACAAACATCTGCATTTCTTTGGGGCTGAGAAAAAAACAGCAAAGGATATTACGTTAAGATTAACACATTATTACATTAAGATGCGCCAAAGTTGAAGGAAAGACTGTAAGCGAATAGGAATCAGAACCACTGCTGCTAACCGACTGCAATAAACAGTTTTTTCTCGTGTAGAACCTTGAATCTAGAGGGTTCTTTGTCCTACGTTCTTTGTCCCCAGCTCAGACCAATATGGATGCTCTATCATCTACATATGACTGAGCTAGTTATTTTGGGTCTGGATATCTGATTATCTTGAGTTCTCGAGGCTACTTTGGAAGGTGAGTCTGTAGCGTGCTGGAATGCCTGTTTGTGCCCAGTCTCTGTTTCATGGCCATCGTGAGATTATTTAATACATGCGTGCGATAAGAGGGAAGGAATGTGAAACAGAGTTTGGATAGAAAATTGTTGCATTGCATTGTGTATTTTTCAGCCATCACAAATGAACAAAACCCGGACAACCGATTTTGTTTTTATATATTTTTGTTGTCTAATCGCCTTATACTGAATCAGAAAAAAAGATATGCCAATATTCATTTAAAGATATCTAAATATTTTTGTATTATTCTAGTGTAAAAAAAACAATTAATTATAAATAATCTGAAAATAACTGTTATTTATACACTGCTGGTTTTTTTTTGGTTAGGTGTTCAAGATTTCACCTCAAACGCTACCAAAGCAGCACCATGCAACATGCCCTCAGTGAATACATCTGTCCATCACTGGCGACATTGCCCTCGTTGAGGCAACACTAGAGCAGTTCCTTTCTATTGCAAATTCCCGTTATCACTTTCTCAAGCCGTTGTCTCATGCAGGGGACTCACACCTCCGGCTCCCCGGGACAAAGACACCCACACTCCTCCAGAGACAGGCGGCCTGGAGGACCGGGTATTGAGTAGTGGGACCCGGCTGAGGCTGGCCCCACAAGATACACCCCCGACCCCCTCAACGCCCCTCCCCCAAAAGCCTTGTCCTCTCAACGCATGCTAACTACGAGACGGTTTGGGGGCTGGAGCACTTGATCCGTATCAAAAGCAGATGCGTAATCAACCGGTTGGATGTTAATCCATTTCAATATGTTCCATTGTTAAACATTAGCTGTAAGTGTTTCCTACGATCTACGGCGTCTCGCTTGGGCACGTACCAACATGATCCGGGTTAAACCCACGACACATTGGCCCATTACTGGCGGGCAATCGCCTATTGGGCATGCCGATAAGATAAGAACAAATGTGGAGATGCGCATTTGTCTTCATTTGCATTCCCCCTCGACCCTGGCCCTTTGGACTGAAGGAAGTGACCTGGCGATACGATCTCTTTCAGACCACTCAGGGATGGTGTCTGTAAACAAGGAACGGGGGATAACGAGCTAACAACGCCTACATTGAAATATCACCAACATCTGCCCCTGCTACTCACCGCTTAAAGGCGTTCTTCAGGTACTGCTTCAGCCACGGCATGTTTGGGTCAATGCAGACCTCCTTGTTGGTCCTCAGCTTGGCACTGGAGGGGAAATGAGAAGAGGAACATGCATTAAAAAAAACACTATGCCACCAAAAGTGTGTAAACAAAGTGGATGAATATCGGGGGGGGCAAAGGGTAAATGTTGTTCTTATATACCACGAATATTACTTTCAGGATTCCCCAAACAAACAAGCATCCATGCTCAAAGACTTTTCACAAATGGCCGTCACACCTTATCTCGGCCGTCGGATCGAATTATCACTCTCTTGTCAATGCGGAGAAAAGCCTTGACATTTACATAAGCCGCCAGGTTTGATAAGCACCACGGGGTACTGTTGAATACAGAGTTGCGGGTGGCGTTAGTTTTACCTGTGTTAAGCATTCCTGCTGGAGATGTGGAAGGTTGTGGAAGGCATAGTAGTGCTCCTTCTACTTTATTGAGACTGAATTACTCCAGGTTAATGGCATACCTCTTTATTCTCGGAAAACTCAGTTCGACAAAGGACTGAGGACCCAGATAGAGTGAGACGTCTTGGCTACTTTCTGTGTGACGTCTATTCAAAGAATGTGTTGGGGCCAGATCGAATGACTCCATGAACAAGATGGCCGCCATGCTGCCAGCCACTTCAGCGGAGACGTAAAGAGGAAGTGTGTTTAGGGGGGGGATCATGTTTTACCCTCTCTATATGTACCCCAAAAAAGCCATAAGACTGCATCATTAACTGCTTCGGGCTGTTCCTCAATCATTCAGTTCCACCTCTGTACTTCCTTCCATTTAATCCATTAAATCCATGACCAAACGGGACATTCATGTGCCCACATCCGGTGTGTGTGGTGTGTGTGTGTGGTGTGTGTGTGTGTGTGTGTGTGTGTGTGTGTGTGTGTGTGTGTGTGTGTGTGTGTGTGTGTGTGTGTGTGTGTGTGTGTGTGTGTGTGTGTGTGTGTGTGTGTGTGTGTGTGTGTTGTGTGGTGTGTGTGTGTGTGTGTGTGTGTGTGTGTGTGGTGTGTGTGTGTGTGTGTGTGTGTGTGTGTGTGTGTGTGTGTGTGTGTGTGTGTGTGTGTGTGTGTGTGTGGTGTGAGCTGGGGCCGGGGGTCACTGCATGGGAACAGTTTGAGAAGCAAAGCCAATTCTCATCGCCGCACAATCTTTGTTTCATGTTGGGAACAAAACGGTTCTTCTAATTCCTGGTTTCCTTAAATATACCCATTTAGGATGTATAGCGAATCTGTGTGTGTGTGTGTGCGTGTTTGCGTGCATGTGTGTTTGTGTGTGCATGCACGTGTGTTTTTGCGTGCGCGTGTGTTTGCATGCATGTATGAGTGTGTGTGTGCATGTGTGTGTGTGCAGGCATATGTGTGCACGTGTATCTAGTGAACGTGTGTGTACATACGCTCTAATGCTCTTTTTCTAAACCCTGTCACCACTGGGAGATTGATGGTGAGAAATGGGCAAAGGGGAGGAGACCTGTCATGTGTGTGTGTGTGTGTGTGTGTGTGTGTGTGTGTGTGTGTGTGTGTGTGTGTGTGTGTGTGTGTGTGTGTGTGTGTGTGTGTGTGTGTGTGTGTGTGTGTGTAAGGCTACTAGGTTCTGTTCCGATGCGTAGCGGGGACCTGACTACTGGGGCCCTGACCACTGGGGACCTGACCACTGGGGCCCTGACTACTGGGGACCTGACCACTGGGGCCCTGACCACTGGGGCCCTGACTACTGGGGCCCTGACCACTGGGGCCCTGACTACTGGGGCCCTGACCACTGGGGCCCTGACCACTGGGGCCCTGACCACTGGGGACCTGACTACTGGGGCCCTGACCACTGGGGCCCTGACCACTGGGGCCCTGACCACTGGGGCCCTGACCACTGGGGCCCTGACTACTGGGGCCCGGTAGCGGGGCCCTGACCACTGGGGCCCGGGTGCAGTCGTACTCACATGACTTGGAAGGGGCAGTTGGGCGTGTGGATGAAGCGCAGCTCCCGGACGTACCCCCGGGGGAGAGAGTTGACGGTGGAGCGGCAGTAGCATCTCTCCACCAGACTGATGGGCTTGGCTGGAAGAGGAGCGTCAACGTCACGTTAACACTTTTAGAGCCGCTACAAAACACTGAACATGTACACACATTATAAGAACCAAAGGAGATGACGTTGTGAGACGTTACAGACCACCAGTAAAGACTAAAGATATGTTATCTTCACACTTCAGTGAAGTGCAGCTCTTCTGCTATCTTATAGGGATGTGAAGGATAGAGCATTTATTGCAACAAAAAAATCTGAAATAGTTCCATCAACTGAAAAAGAATAACATCAGATAAAGTTAATTGTTTTAAATCTGGGATTTAAGGATGAGGGATTTTGTCTTTATTTTAACATATTAAAATGTAGGTTATTTAAAACACGATTAGTGAGTTTCATTTTGAAATAAAGGATACTGGCATATATTATCCTATTTAATAAGACACTTTTATTCACCATTGAGTCTCTTCTATCATGTTATGTTTTAGTATTTTATCATTAGTAGGCCTACTACTAGGCTTTCTTTTTATAAAGCATGTTAAATCATTAGTGTGATAAATGAAATCCGCAAATAGCCTACCGGATACACATTGTAAAGGCAGGTATTTCATAGAAAAACAATCAAATGGCGAAAAGTACGCTCTGGATTAGCGCCCATGCATATGCTAATGAATTAACACTTAGTCAAACATTTCGCCATGATAATGAGCTGGACACTCGACTGATGTCTCCACATTGGCTAGCTGTGTATCTTACACGTGGATCATGAAGTGAAAAAGGAAAAACAAACGTTTTTGATCCACTACGGATCGTTGACTACCTGGATGGGTGGCCATGTGCGGATCGGTTTTACGCACAGATTTTTTTTCCGCTCCAGAATAATTATAAACTATATTTCTGCTCAATGGTTTTTGTCTTATTTATAATGTATATATAATAAAAAAATATATAGAATAACTTGAATGAAAATGGATAGATTGATGTATTTAATTTAACATTTTAGAGATATCAGGAAAAGATACATGTCAACAGATAAATGCGATCAAGTGAAATCGTAAAAATGAATTTGTCGTAATTACACAAAAATGCAAAAAGTTAAACAGACAAGCGCACCCCTTCCAAAGTGCCCCAAATCATCCCGACTCCGAAGTGCACCGATCTGAACATTACCTTTCAATTCACATGTGCACATGTCACAAATTGTAGTAAAACACACAATAAAAACAGAATAAGTTAAGTCAAACCTTCTGATTGGGGTGCATACGACGCAACGGCCAGGACAGCAAAGACTGCGAGTAGTTTCATATCCATGTCTGCGCTATAGTGCCACTGGGTCGCTATCTGTTAAGAGTAAAGTCCACAGCCCGGTTTGACAGAGGAGTAGTGCGTCGTTGAATCACTGGGGGTTGTTCTCACCGTAGTCGCATTTTATTAGAGACGGAGGCTCCCCCCTCGACGAGAGAAAGTAGGAGTGACTGTAATATGATTAACGACCCCCCACCCCCCCCCCCCCCCACCCCCCCCCCCCACAACCTGACACCGATGTCGTGTTATGATCAGTTAGAGAGACTTGGGTAAAGGTGGATTTTGTGGATTTTGGGGTCAGTGGTAAAATGAGCAATTCAATGTGACGACTATGGCCTCCACAGTGGGGTGTAATTCCTTCAACTCGTGCCTACCAGAGAAATATTGACCAAATAGCCGTTTACGATATGCTTGGTTGGTTACTAAGAATTGCTATTCTTTCTAAAAATGCATGTGTTTGTTTTTAGTCATGGAGGGTATTCTGAAAAGCAGTATATCCCCAACATAGGGTGAATTCAGAGAATGCAAAGACCTAATATCACATCTCTGGTTCCAGACAGCGGACATAAACAGTAAACATTATCATTCCAACCTTTTAACGGAACTATGGAGCTTTTTGTCAATCCAAGTGAATCCCTAAACAAGTTTCTACCACTTGCTGGAACTTCTCACTGTTTGTGTGCTTGTGGTGTGTGTGTGTGTGTGTGTGTGTGTGTGTGTGTGTGTGTGTGTGTGTGTGTGTGTGTGTGTGTGTGTGTGTGTGTGTGTGTGTGAGGGGGGGGGGGGCTGTGAGCGTGGGTGTGTGTGTGTGTGTGTGTGTGTGTGTGCGTGTGTGTGTGTGTGTGTGTGTGTGTGTGTGTGTGTGTGTGTGTGTGTGTGTGTGTGTGTGTGTGTGTGTGTATGTGTGTGTGCGTGCACCCCCCTAACGGTTGTGTTTGGGGGCTGGAGCATTAGCAGTGTGTTTAACGGGATGCAGATGTGAAGCCCATTTCCAGACGTTTGTCTTTTATCCTACAGACCCAACACTCCGTATCCATGTATGATTATACGTGTGGGTGTGTGCATGATGAATGCAAAGACCTAATATCACATCTCTGGTTCCAGACAGCGGACATAAACAGTAAACATTATCATTCCAACCTTTTAACGGAACTATGGAGCTTTTTGTCAATCCAGTGAATCCCTAAACAAGTTTCTACCACTTGCTGGAACTTCTCACTGTTTGTGTGCTTGTGGTGTGTGTGTGTGTGTGTGTGTGTGTGTGTGTGTGTGTGTGTGTGTGTGTGTGTGTGTGTGTGTGTGTGTGTGTGTGTGTGTGTGTGTGTGTGTGTGTGTGGTGTGTGTGTGTGTGTGTGTGTGATATGTGTGTGTGTGTGTGTGGTGTGTGTGTGTGTGTGTGTGTGTGTATGTGTGTGTGTGTGTGTGTGTGTGTGTGTGTGTGTGTGTGTGTGTGTGTGTGTGTGTGTGTGTGTGTGTGTGTTGTGTGTGTGTGTGTTCATGTGTGCGTGCATCCATGCATACTGATGCATGTAATGCATTAGTCTTGTCGTTTGACGCATTAACGCTAAATAAATGAATGTATTAACCTTGATAAAATACTTTTACCACAAATCAATACATGTCTGTTCCATTCTCCCGGTTGGTGTTCTGAATGGGTGTTTGTCGTATTGCAGAAGTGTTATAATAGTACACGCACACAGAGCCAGTCTCACAGCACCAGGGAAACAGAAGGTCCAGAGAGAAATGCACGGGAGGGAGAGATCAGCCGGAGATCTTCGGCGAGTTGACAGCTGAATAGACAATGCCCACCACGGCCCAACGACACATATTGACTTCTCTCACAAACGCGGATAACACACAAGTAAGCATTTAGGCTTCCCTTTTTTTGTGTCTCATGGACAATTATGTTTTGCTCAACTGGATTTTGAATAGCCAACAAGGCTCTATGGAATGTAAAAAAAGAAAAGAAAAGAAAAGTTGTTTTGTTACTGTGTTATAACGGCTTCTTAAAGATGTTTGATCTTTGATAATTGGTAATAGAGTATTACAATTAGGGGCCGGAATGTCGCAGCCGTTTTAACGAGTCTATTGATGCACAGGACAAATTATTTTACTTGGAGCAATACACAAAGGGAGAACCCAACCTGCTGGTTCGTAGCTTCCTCCACATGGACCCAGAAAGGGGGCTCAGAGAAGCAAAAGAGCAACTTGAATGGCACTTCGGCAATGTAATGAAGCTGACATCAGCACACATGGATAAGGTCCTGAGTTGGCCTCCAATAAAAGCAGAGGATGGACCAGCGTTAAGGTCGTATGCGCTGTTTCTGCGAAGCTGCTTCAATATAATGAAAGAAGTTCATTTTATGGAAGAGCTGGAGACACCATCTCACTTGAGGGCAATGGTATCCAAATGACCCTTTAAACTCCGAGATAGATGGAGAACAATAAGCTGCGATGTTCTGATTATGTGTGTGTTTTTTGTGTGTGGGTGTGTGCGTGCTGGTATATGTGTGTGTGTCTGTGTGTGTGTGTTTGTTGGTGAGTGCTGTTATATGTGTGTGTGTGTGTGTGTGTGTGTGTGTGTGTGTGTGTGTGTGTGTGTGTGTGTGTGTGTGTGTGTGTGTGTGTGTGTGTGTGTGTGTGTGTGTGTATGTGTTTGTCGGTGCATGCTGTTATATGTGTGTGTATGTGGGTGTGTGTGTGTGTGTGTGTGTGTGTGTGTGTGTCTGACGCATCTGTAGAAGACAGAACGGTGAAAGGGAACATGAGTAGAACCAGAGCAGGCAGAATAATGGATGGATGGCAGGAGATGCAGACAGAGAGGGAGAACAGTGAGAAGACCTGCGTGTTTGATGGAGGCTCTTCAGAGCCAGCAGAGACTGGAGAAGCGTTCCCCCTCCATACTGTCTCATGTGAATTCATCTGTCTCGTTTTAAACGATTGGAACACTGAACACCGATTGGAATACAGCGACTATCAGGCTGTTTCTGTTTCGGTTTCTCAATTCATTATTCATCGATATGTAATAATAATTATCCTTTCACTATTCAACCCTTATCTATCTAAGTGTGTGGAAAAGCATCTAAAAAAACCACATCTGTGTCTGTTCTTGTTTGCACAATCACAAACTGGGAGTTTGATTTGTCGTTGACCCAAACTACTGAACCGGAGATGTCCAGCCAACTTGTGAAATATTCCCAGCAAAGAATCCCCCATCTTGCAACATCTTCCAGCACGAAGCAAGATGAACCGTTTAAGAGGTGACTGAACTGGGGTGCAGTTATGTATGCACACCGCCCACCCTCTTCACACTGTGATTGTTTAGTGGTCTGGATTTTCCAAAGCATGAAGAACTGTTTCATTTCTTACAAATTGATCATCAATGTTAGCTCATACAGAGGGCCCTCCCGCAGATTTGAGTGGAGAGGGCCTGGATGTAATAATACCAAAGTGTCCACTCAGCAGATATTTCGATCCAAAGAGAAATAGTGAAACATGTCGTTCAAGGGTTTGTAGCATCCTGCTCTGCTGGATGCCCAGAGGCATCCATCACCGATCGGCAGGGAGTCAACCAACCAAAGCACCAGACCTTCCTCTCCTCTTAAACACACATTCGGACTGGAATCAAGTCAATCTGAATGCTAATCCTACAGTGTTGGATAGTTAGCATAAGATAGCATAGAGAGCATAAAGAGGAACAGTGTTGGGTTAGAGCGGCATGCGGTCTGTGACGAGCTAGACAGGATGAGACAGCTTCCTCTTTGTAAGCTTGAAGTCTCCGCCACCAAATCAGAAATTAGGAGGATAACAGGGAGGCTAAAGATAGCTCTGTTGTCAAACGGAGACGCATCTTCCTGTTGAGTCACATTTCTATTGGTATGCAATCAATCAGTGTGGGGTTTGATGAGGTCATCGTCTAAACACATGTCCCTGTGTCTGAGGGGTTTGAGAGGGGACCCCCCCCCCCCCTGGCGTTAAGGCGGTTCAGTAGTCCATCCGTCTGTCCTGGGAGGTCTCACTCCAGGGGTCTGGCCCTGCCTTTCACTCACTGTAAGTCATGTCTTACTGTACGTCTCACGGGAGTCGCTTGGCCTTCTCCTGCAGCCCTGGGAGTAAATCACGCCTGGGTTTCCTCTCTGAAGACTCCACATGTCCGGGAGAGTTGTGTGATGTTCTGGGATCTTTTGGCACATACGTCTTTGATTGATGCCCAGGCAACCACAGACACACACACACACACACACACTCACCCATACACACACTCATACACACACACACACACATACACACACACACACACACACATACACACACTCACACACACACACACACACACACACACACACACACACACACAGACACACAACACACACACACACACACACTCGTACACACATGAACACACACGCAGACACACACACACACACACCCACACACACACACACACACACATATACACACTCACCCACAAACCTTCATCAATTTCGAGGGCAGTGTTAATGTTGCAGCTATAATGGTCCCCGTGTTTAAAACAATATAAACGTAGCACCATCGCTTCCGTGCACGGTGCATGTGTCATAGTTAGCGATAGAAGGTGGACAACAGCAATGCACCAGATGCCGAGGGAGCCCTAGACATTCTCTAAGGGCCATTCATCTTTCAAGAGAGCCCACATGACCCGGGGTGCAGACCTACGGCTGGATGAACACATTATAGCGAGAGAGCCAGTTTCCATAGACGAGGCTTTGGTTAGGGACTGTTCAGGCCTCAGTGGGGGCTCATCCAGGGGCCCATTGTGGCTCTGTGGGGCCAGGGGTCTCCTGGCTGTGCCTTTGTGTACCTTCCCTAGAGAGTCACAAGCCCTGCTCCTTCACATCCCCGTACGGACCACCTCAATGCAATCAAAGAACTCTTAAGCCATGGAAAATGAGTGAAAGAGAAAGCCCCCAGTAGAACAATCGCCTTATAATCATCATTTACTATTCCAAATAGCCAACACAATTACAGAATACAGAGTTCAATTGAGTTTCCTGAGCTCACATATGTGAGTATGTGTGTGTGTGTGTGTGTGTGTGTGTGTGTGTGTGTGTGTGTGTGTGTGTGTGTGTGTGTGTGTGGTGTGCGTGCGTGAGTGTGTGTGTGTGTGTGTGTGTGTGTGTGTGCTTGTGTGCGTGTGTGTAGTGCGTGTGTGTGTGTGTGTGTGTGTGTGTGGTGTGTGTGTGTGTGCGTGTGTGTGTGTGTGTGTGTGTCTGTGTCGCTGTGTGCCTAGTCGTGTGTCGGTGTGTGTTTGTGTGCATCTTTGAAGGTCTGTGTGTCGGTGTGTCTGGTATTATTTCCTGCCGGGTTCAGCAGGGTAGAGGGTTTATTCGCCCATGGTGGGACGCAGAAGCCCCCGGCGGGTGTCTGGGTGATCTGGCGTATGATCCTGCGGCGTGCTGACCAGGTGTTCTGCCGAGCCGCGGGAACCCTCCGGAAAGCCCTGCAGGCCCCAGCTGCTCCTCAGATGTGGGGCGGAGGTGAGGGTGTGATGGGGCACCCAGAGGGAGGGGGCACCCAGGAAGGAGCTCTGAGGGACACCAGGCTGGCCAGACCAACCCTGAATCAGCTGCCTGAAACCCCCTCACACTGAGACCTCGTTTAGGGAACACTTGTCCCGGAGAGCGTATAAATCATTCTGATTCGCTAATTTAATACGCTGCGGATTTGTTGTAAAATCATTCTTTCCATTACTTACAAAAGTAATAAAGACAAGCAACATGCGTGGGGCATATCTTTATATCTCTGGTGTGTTTTTTACGGGGGTCTGATTCCGATTGTGCTCCATTCCACAGTATTGGATTCACTTTTGTTTCGACATAAGATCATTAAAACACACAAGCATGCGAACACAGTGTCGTTTCCCAGGCCCCACCACGCGCACACACATACATGCACTCACTCACGCACAACCTCATGCACGCATGGACACAACAGATACACACACACACAGACAACCCCCCCCCCCCCCCCTCCCCCACACACACACACAGAAACAGAAACACACTTACACCCACAAAGCCACACACCAACTACAGTACCCCCGAAACAACAAATAAACACGCACTAAATATGCACACAAACGCATCTCGTCAAAAAGCACAAACGACCTCGGGCACAGAGAGACACGTTTATTTTGTCACCGAAATAGAAAACCACAACGCAAACAACATGGCCCGGGGCTGAGAGCCCCAACCACATGTTCACCTCCCCGACGGAGCCACTGACACCGTAGCCTTTATCCTCTCTGCCCTTTTGGTTCCCTCGAATCGCCCATTCGTCAAGCCGTCCCCGGCCATCGCTGGTGTGCCGGGGTTACAGCCCTCCGCCCTAACCCGATCCGTTTCCCTGATAAAAGTGCTTTGAAACACAGCACATGGATCGGGTTTATATTTCATTACTCTCTCTCTTCTCTCTCCCTCTCCGCAGTCTCTCGGAGGACGAGTTGGTGCCCGCCTCCTGTCATCACCTTGATGGATGGCCGCTTAGCACTTCTGATGGAAGCGCCGCGAGACCCCGGAACACAGGTGAGGGAGCCCGCCGTCAGAACCGGATGAGGAATGGCATTAAACGCAACAAATCATAGACCCTGAAGCCTGGAGAGGCT
The DNA here is from genome assembly GCF_026213295.1 of Gadus chalcogrammus. NCBI lineage: Eukaryota > Metazoa > Chordata > Actinopteri > Gadiformes > Gadidae > Gadus > Gadus chalcogrammus. The sequence goes on from NC_079426.1 coordinate 1,069,560, forward strand.
CACCGGGCCAGGGCCTGTCTTCTGAGGGGAGAGCCCTGATTGATCACCTTTTACATCAGGTTACGATGTGTCATGGATCACTTCTTTTATCTCTGCTTTTATGAGATTCTTGGTGTTTGAATGATAGCCAACCCGTTCCTTTTAATGTGGGCCTGTAGAGTTCCAACTGTTGAACTGTGATCATATAAATCTACCCAAAAGGTTTGGAATCAACCAAATGTCATTTAACGCCAACAGTTAGTGTGCTGTTGTGCCTTGCCAGTCAGTTCGACGGTAACATGTGTTAGTCCTACTCCCCCTAGACATAGCAAGCTCACACCCTGGAGCCGTAGCAACAGTTCTAGTACACTACCTGTAGTCTTAATTCAACCTTTATTATACTATTTATCCCCTTTATGAACACATAATACTTCCTCTGTTGTTAAAGTACCCTGACTAAAATTACTTTATTGGCATAAAATAGGAACTGCCAGAACGTTCATGTGCAATTCAACAACCAGAGCTATAAAAGGTACCAAAACAACAACAAGTTCCTAAAATAACTCATCTCGACAGGTTTAAGCAATAAAAAGCCTCTTCACTCTTCTTCCTGACCTGCACTCAGTTAGCCTCCCAGGGAGCGGACTGGGATGGGAATCAAACACTAATCAACTGGGCGTCATTCAGGGAGAATGTGATGCACTGATACGAAACTAAACGCCTCGTCCTTTCTTTGGGAAAACGGTGAACTGTGGCTGGATTCAGATATGCAGGCGGTTTTTGTTTCTCTCAGGGCTTCATTGGTGCGCTTATAGATTTGCTGATAGGATGAAGCACTGTGTACTTGAAATAACATGCGCAGGTCTTAACAGTATACTTAAGTCTAATTTAACTCGCCCCCCGCATACAACACACACGCACCACACACACACACACACACACACACAACACACACACCCACACACACACACAACACACAACACTAGACAACACACACACACACACACAACACACACACACACACATACACACACAAAACACACACACACACACACCACAACACACACACACACACACACACACACACACACACACACACACACTTAGTGACTCGATGTCACTCTCTCCTTCAATCACTTTCTCTTTCTCCCTCTCTCTCTCTCTCTCTCTCT
>NC_079426.1:1083210-1089058 GCF_026213295.1 Gadus chalcogrammus
GCCACGACGCCACGACGCCACACCGCCACAACGCCACAACGCCACACCGCCACAACGCCACGACGCCACAACGCCACAACGCCACAACGCCACAACGCCACGACGCCTTCCCCGCACGCGCCCTCTCTCCTTTAATATTATAGTCCCGCTGACCTGTTCAACCCTCACCTCCTCCCCCCCCTGCTCTTCCTCCCCCCCCCCCCCCCATCATTCTTCCCATTCCTTCCCGTCTCCCCGTCTCCCTCCTCCGGTCCGGGGGTTCACCTTTGGACCTCTCGGTCGCAGTCAGGGCCTCCAATCGAACCCTTCTAGAAATATGGATTACTTTGTTGTCGTGGCGACCGCTCCTCATTAAAGTATTAACCCCCTGCTCCTCCTCCTTGATGTAAAGCGGGTCGAGGGTTATCCGGGGTTGGGGGGGGGGAGGGGGAGGGGGGGGGGGGGGGGGGGGGGGGGGGGGGGGGGGGGGGGGAGTGTCGAGGTCACTCCTCCGGGGGGGGGGGGGGGGGAGCCGTGCGTCTTAAAGCCCGGCAGTGACCCTGCTGAACGGGCGCGTTCTGTGTGGTCAGCCGGGGGTCAGGGGTCGCGGAGGGGTCAGGGGAGGGCAGGGAGAGGTTAAGAGCGGACTCACCAGCGCCCCGGAATACCGGCAAACAGAGATCAATCTCCACGGAGACGTCCCCGAGCCGTCACTCTGACACGGGTCGCGCCGCCGTCCATCTTTACTCAATCAGTGGGCGGAGGGAGACCACCACGGACTGAACTCTGGGTCCCCCCCCCCCCCGGGTCACCTGCTGTCTCCATCAGACCCCCCCCCAGGTTCGGGTCAGGGTTATGGTCGGACCGCACCTAAATCTAAATCCTTCCTCCTTTACTCAATTCTTTGTGGGTTGTTCTAACAAAGAAGACTGATTTGATTCTGCTTCCTACAACCTTTGGTTCTGTTCAGTCGGAGCCCGCGACATTAAGGGCCTCGTTACTTAGGGCCCGACTGCCCGACTGCTTCTGTTGAGCACGGACAGACGGACGAATGGGACAACAGTGTAATCAGACAACCACACGGGCTGCACGTCCTCCCCTTGTGCTGCAAGGCTTTAGGTTACAAAGGCTTAGATGCTTAACACAGATGCAGACACACAAACACGACTGATTTGATTCTGCTTCCTACAACCTTTGGTTCTGTTCAGTTGGAGCCCGCGACATTTAAGGGCCTCGTTATTAGGGCACCGACTGCCGACTGCTTCTGTTGAGCACGGACAGACGGACGAATGGGACAACAGTGTAATCAGACAACCACACGGGCTGCACGTCCTCCCCTTGTGCTGCAAGGCTTTAGGTTACAAAGGCTTAGATGCTTAACACAGATGCAGACACACAAACACACACACACACGCACGCACGCACGCACGCACGCACGCACGCACGCACGCACGCACGCACGCACGCACGCACGCACGCACGCACACACGCGCACGCACGCACGCACGCAGGCATTTGCTCTTTGTTATTTCTAAAACAGCAGCCATTTATTTGATACTTATTAAGCCATTTAGTTTGCGGATCAAAGAGTAAACCCTTCCTGTCTTTCTCCCGTTCTCCCTGTCTCCTCTCGTAAGCCTCCATCATTAGGATGTGTACATCATCTTCCATACAACAGTTTACATCCATAGCTCTGGGAATTCAAGCATGAGGCAATAGCAGCTCCCCCATGGAGTTCTGAAGGGAAAGAACGTTATCCAGGGATCACACAGCACTTATTGAATGAATATTTCAGTTTGGGTGAAACGTATCCATTTCCATAGCGTCCATTGCATTCCCCCAGGACAGCGTATAAACTAATACTGTATGTTCTCCTTCATCCACGTGTCATTTTATCTAAATAAAGAATGAATCTTCCTCTGACGCAGGAATGTCGATGTGTGTATGTATTTTGGCACATTGAATCCCTATGAAATCTGGACGCCTTGAAAACAAATGGGACATGCAGGGATTCTTTCACGCATGTAACTCTGTAAATACAAACATGTGTTACGTTTTGGGTGCCATTGTAGCACTTCTTATTCATCGTAATCCTTGATAGGAATCTCAGAAAATACCAAAAGTAATACTAAATGTAGATGAAAACTGTATTGAAAAATACATTATTGCAGTCATATGTCGAGTTGTATTCATTTAATATCCCAGTTACGTATCCACCAGAAGAACAATGCATCTTTTGCGTGTATTTCTCTGCTTCCAATAAGTAATATCCCGTGCATGGGAGTTTCTGTTACGAGCTAAAGCTTTCAAGTCCACAGTGACTGCTTCTTCTGTCCTAACCTTCATCCTGCTCCTTTGTGTCTTGTGTTGTTAGGTTACCAGCTGTGTGTTAGCAAAACATGCTGCAGTGAGACACTTAGCCTGTGAGCCCTGAAGCCCTCACCTGCATGGTCGGACACAACAGACAAGGAAGAACGTCATTATACAACAGACACCTCTTTTGAGATCGACAATATTGGCAGCGATACTTTATCTATGATGAAGTATTTTATCAACACATAATTTCTCTCTCTTTGGCCCTAATTATTCTCCTATTTACTTAACTACAACTGTTACGGATAAGCTCATTTTAGTGGGTTATTAGCCTTGATTTTGCTTAGCAGGGCTTGTTGGTTTCTGATAATAATAATAGTCTTTAGAATTTCATGTACTGTCTTTTTTTTGTGTTTCTTTTACGCTTAATCTATCCCACCAACGTATCCACCAAGGTTTTTGTTATTTTATTTTGGTATATTTGCATTTTTCAAGGAAATGAGACTTAGAAGACATAAATGCATGAGCACACAATATGAATATTAATGATACAGGCTTTTAAATTAATGCTTTTCAACATTGAACATTGATCAATGCTTTCATACTTAGGGTCACATCCTCAGCATTATGTAAAAGGAATAAATCCAGCCTTGTGACAACACTGGACCCCAGTCGATCAATATTCCAGCAGTAAGGATGGTTTATGATCTCCGGGTCTGCTTCTGTCCATTGTATTCCCCATGTGGTTGGGATCCGCAGTAACTTCATGTTGACCTCTACGACAGACTCCTTCTCCGGAGGACCACTGGAAGACAAACAGGCCCGACATGAAGTATGCACGTGGAGTTCAAGGAAAACATGCATGCTCCCTCACACAGGAACATACCGCACGCTGATATATGACATGGGATCCTCCGGAAGGAAAGGCCTGTCCTCCTAGCAAGTCTTCAACGCAATGTTGACAAAAGGTCATCGTTACCAAATGTAATTACTCAGTTAAATAAGACCTGATGAACTGCCGCAATCAACCAAAATCATGTGTATTTATTTGTTTTTTGCGATATATGTCTGCGTGTAAGGTACTGTTTTAATGTCTCGGAGGTCAGGCCAAGAGCTCAGTTAGGCTGTATTATATTCTTCCGTTCTATTCCATGTCCTCAGTCATGACAGATTTTTTTATGACCTTGTTGTGGTGAACAATGACTTCACCTCCCCCCCCGTCCTTCTGCCCCCCGTCAACTACCTCTCTTTACCCCCCCCCCCCTGTCCCTCCCGCCTCATGTCCCCCTGTCCGCCTGGTCCTCATGGCTCCATGTCCCCCTGTCCCCCTGTCCGCCTCCTGTCCCCCTGTCCGCCTGGTCCTCATGGCTCCATGTCCCCCTGTCCGCCTGGTCCTCATGTCTCCATGTCCCCCTGTCCGCCTGGTCCTCATGGCTCCATGTCCCCCTGTCCGCCTGGTCCTCATGGCTCCATGTCCCCCTGTCCGCCTGGTCCTCATGGCTCCATTGTCCCCCTGTCCGCCTGGTCCTCATGGCTCCATGTCCCCCCTGTCCGCCTGGTCCTCATGGCTCCATGTCCCCCTGTCCGCCTGGTCCTCATGGCTCCATGTCCCCCTGTCCGCCTGGTCCTCATGGCTCCATGTCCCCCTGTCCGCCTGGTCCTCATGGCTCCATGTCCTTTTTCACTTCTCTCTCTTTCATTATTTGCGTTTCCATTTATTTTTATATTGTCTTTCTTTCCGATACAATCTCTTTCTAAACTAGCATCTGCTTTAATATACAGCTGCCTCAGTGGGTTATTTAAAAACACTTTACAGCTGAGCCAGGTTTTCATAAAGGCTGTTCCTATAGTCAAGGGGCTGTATACGGGAAAGAGCGGGAGAAAACTGAACGACAGATTTTTATTGCAAAGATTTGGATGTCCTTGAAGAAACCACATTAAGCAAGCCTCCTAACGTTTACAGTGAAACGCTGCGCCAAAGGAGATGCAATCTGAGGAGACTAGATTAAAGTTGCGTTGTGTATTACAGTGGAACGTTCTGCATGGGTTGCAGATGTCTCGGTAGAACTGCTCCCTGCTGTCAGGTAATGTCAGCTTGCCAGAGGATGGCATATGCACCAAGGCTGGCACAGAATAGGCCAGCCCGTTGATTAAACATTAGAAGTCCTTATTGCAATACAAACCGGCTGATGGTTGCAAATTCAGGCCAAGAATTCAATATTCGAAGAATTTTCACGTGAACCTCAAACCAATTGTCCTAGGGAACAGGAAGGTAATTTAAAATAATGGATCTAAATCAGTTGTTCAGTATTACAAATGACTGTGTTGACTCGTTATAAGTGTGTGTGTGCAGGTGTGAGTGTGTGCATGTGTGTGCATGCGTATGTGTGTGTGTGTTTGTCTAAATGTATGTGCATGTGTGTAAGTGCGTTCATCTGTGTGTATGTGTGTGTGTCTGCACGCGTATGTCTGCATGTGTGTGTTTATCTCACTGTCTATCTGTCTCTTTATCTTTGTGTATTTGGATGTATGCATGTTTGTGTGTGCGTGTGTGTGTGTGTGTGTGTGTGTGTGTGTGTGTGTATGTGTGTGTGTGTGTGTGTGAGTGTGTGTGTGTGTGTGTCTGTGTGTGTGTGTGTGTGTGTGTGTGTGTGTGTGTGTGTGTGTGTGTGTGTGTGTGTGTGTGTCTGTGTGTATGTGTGTGTGTGTGTGTGTGTGAGTGTGTGTGTGTGTGTGTCTGTGTGTGTGTGTGTGTGTGGTGTGTGTGTGTGTGTGTGTGTGTGTGTGTGTGTGTGTGTGTGTGTGTGTGTGTGCATGTGTGCGTGTGTATGTGTGTGTGTGTGTGTGTGATCGCCCCCCTCCTGCCCTGTGGCAGCCTCTTGTGTGAGTGTGGCCCCCATCATGTTAACACTCCAGATACCGGCTCGCTCTACGAGCTACACACTGTGGATCTCAGCAGACAGCTCAGATCCGCATTGCACTGATCTGGGGTCAGGGTTCCCTCAGTCCAGCCGTCACCACGATGGACACTCGCGGCCGGGGAGAGCTGTGGACACGGACGCTGCCTCATCAGGTGCCCTGCTGACACACTGAAGAGGCTGCGGTGCTGGAGCCTCACAGCTCCCTCAGCTCAACCTGAAGGCGTCCACAAGTGGACTGTAGAACAACGGAAACTGAATGTTTGATTGAGGCAATTGATGCTTTGCATGAAAGTGATGTATTTTAAGGAATAGAAAGTGAATGTTTTTTTTTAAAGCGATTTATTCTAAGAAATTGAAACTGAAATAAACTGTGGGGCCTAAACCCTAAGATATGACCTCCCTCTCTCTCTCTCTCTCTCTCTCTCTCTCTCTCTCTCTCTCTCTCTCACTCTCTCTTATTCTTTTTCTTTCTCTTTCTCCGTCTCACTCTCTGTGACACACACATGGATACATAAAAAAACAATGGTTTAAATATTCGTACCAGACCCAAATGTGTTTCCAATCGGATTTCAATGTGTGATATAAATCTTTGGGAAAGTAATGCCCTATCCTAATTAAAAGTAAACCACCACTGA
>NC_079426.1:1094158-1096658 GCF_026213295.1 Gadus chalcogrammus
CTCACCCTCCAGCTATAACTAATCAGAACAGTATTATTGGTTTGCAGTTCGGGAACGAGTTTGAAGTTTAGCTTGGCAGGGAGATTGAGGGTTCACTGTTGGTCCCACGGCTGTCCCGCACTACTTTCAGTAATAGGCTACATGAAGCAGGCCGATCCGGCTTCCTTCAGGCTCGGAGTGAACAATATTAAACAAACTCTGACACCTGCTGGTGAAAATATGCACTGACACACAAATAATAAACTGAATCGACCTCCCTGTACGTTACACCTATAGTATAAATATCGGAAACCGATGGTGAAGCTATTCAAACTTGCAATCCTAAAGTAATACAAATGTGTTTTTCCAGTGTTGTGTGCAGTTGGAGTAGAAACTCTACATAAAGGAGAGTTCCACAGCCTTGGTATCTACCTGCTGTAAGTTCCCTCTGGATATATTGATTAACGTATTGATGTGTTGATTGATGTGGTCTTTAATTGTTGATAAGAAGGACCTCAGGCCTTTTACCATTATTAGTCATCAAGCAAATGCTTTTATCCTTAGCACCTTTTAGCTGATTCAGATACAGTTGAGGGTTGGGGCGTCTTGGTCTGCCTGCCTGCGGGTCTTTACATCAGGGAGCCCAGTGCCATAGTTCCTTTCATCATGGAGTCACACTCCCCTTCCTTTGCTTGGGCCAAAGCTTAGTGAAGATCTATGAAAGTATTTCCATCCACACACACACACTAGCCCTTGTTTGGTGGCATTCCAGCGTTTGAGATTACCAATGAACCATTCTGGCCTTTTTGGAAAGAATGTGTGGACCAGGACTACTGGGATACACTTAGTGCACTCCAGGGAGGCACGTTGTGACCCAGCTACTTACCCTCACATGCACACAATCACATCAAAATACACACACACCGTCGCACATACACGCAGACACACGCGCGCACACACACACACACACACGCACACACACACACACAAACACACATGTTCACACAAACACACAGGCACACACACTAACACACTTAAAAAATATCCACAAACACCCACGCACACACACACACACGCCTGGATGATGTCCAAGGACCCACTTTAAGACCTGCAGACTTTGAAGAATGGGAAACAGTAGTGAGATGGCGTGAGGTGGAGTTGGAAGGAGGGGGGACTCTGTGCTGTTATCTCTGAAAACAGCAGAACGCCAGCAAAGCCTCTCCCTGGGACTGTTGACATGATGTTTATTCTTCTTTTATATATATTTTACACACACACACACAAGCACACACACACACACACACACACACACAAACACACACACACACACACACACACACACACACACACACACACACACACACACACACACACACACACACACACACACACACATTCATACATGCCTCAAAAGCACCCCCCCATAATTGCACATATTGTCCCTCATATATGCTTTATTATATGCGCACACACGCACACGCACAGGGACATAAACACACAGACACACACACTCACAAATACACACACACAGACAATAAGCTTACAGTTGCACGTCCCGATGTCACAAATAATAAAATATTTATTCTGAAGATGCAGATGTTTATATCATGTGCGTAAAATGCTTCAAAAGCTTGAAAATACTAACGTCATATTCGCAGATATGTAAACTCAACCCAGTTCAGCAAATGCAAGGTTTTATGTGCGCAGAATGGGAAGAACGGAGGGAACTTTATAAGGAGGTTGTATGTATTAAGGATCATTGCAGGTTTTATGATGGATCATCTGTATCGTTTCTTCACACCAGCGTGGCGTTTGTGGGGATGTTGCTGTTTGAGGGCGCGTATTTCCTGGATGCAATGCTGTTCATGTGTTTACCGTGAGTACACACCCTGTCGTCATCCTCCATTAGGCGAGACACCAGTTCAGAGACACACATAATAAATCCAGGAGTATTACGAATGACAAACAAAAACACACATCAGATCACCGACACAAACGAAAGATTTAACAAAAAGACGTCGATATCAGCCAACCAATCAAAAGCAATGACCACTGGCCCAATTTACACTCTGAGATCCCCTCATCTGTTTGTTTCCTGTCCCCCCACCCTGATAATAGCTGTCCGCCCGACTGGCGGGTGTTTGTGCTGTGGGGGAAGATGGCTGGAGTAGGGGGCTTCCACAAGTTCCTGTACTACTCCATCATGTCTCTGGTGTGCTTCCTGCACCCCGTGTTGGTTTGGCACGCGGTGATCCCAGGTACAATGACTCTGCCAGGTAACAGCCACCAGCGACCCGTCGCCTTGACCGCCAGATGCTGTCGGCCTCAGTATGTTCAGTATGAGATGAGTTAAGGTTGTAGGCTGCTTTATTGGTACAGGACTGCAGGCAGTTATGAAAGGACACGAGACATTGATTTTACACCGGACACAGCTAAAAGGATTTTCAAACCACACATTTTCAATTTTTTAAATTGATTGCTAAAAAAATCATAGTATATCATAGTATAATATATATAGTAT
>NC_079426.1:1101658-1104158 GCF_026213295.1 Gadus chalcogrammus
GGTGGGTAGGCTATGTCCGACCCGCCTACGGGACGGTTAAGAACGGGTGAGTGAATGGCTTGTTTACGGCTGTATCTGTAGAGCAGGGCGCTAATTGGCTAGGCTGCCAGGACTCTATGATAGAAATCAATTAGCGGCACTTGGACCGCAACTCCTTTGTCCGTTTAGGGAGCCTCTCTTGGCCCCTGAGAAGCCTTAAACCGTAGCGGCTATTCCTTCTCGGTAGCCACGTAAATCAGGTGAATAAGCCGTAGCCTAATGATGTGGACATTTCTGTTAACTTTGGGGTAGGCCTATTTCTAAATATGAATTCATATGAATGTATCATATATATGTGATTCACCTCTTATTAGCCTAATCTTCGCCCCCAATTCTCCATCCATTGTCGATTAGGTATCTTCATTGTTACCTGAAGGAAGGTAACCATACTATACGCTTAGTAATTTCCTACACTCACACAATTAGCTACAAATTGTATATGCTTACACTGATCAGTAGCTGATAATTGAATTAAGGGGAGTTGGGAAGCAATCTTTTTAGATGCGTCTTGACCCTTCTTCTAGGGGCTGTAAGTACCGGTTTACTCACTAGATGGCAGTATAGTTGCACTTACAACCAAGTGTTAGGCGGTTCTATTCATAAGCCACTTAGGGTTTTGTCTTGCACGGTAAGGTGTGTCAGATGCATTATATTATTGCTCATATTGTCACCAGATGATTCCTGTTATTCATGTTATTAGTCTTCATGCCAAAAAGCAGTTTCTCAACGTGCTATATTGAACCTCTGCAAGCACATAATGTTTGTCGTTTTTTAATTGGAATAAGAAAAGGAATTTAATAAATTGAATACATTTTATATTGAAATTCCAAAGCATGCTTTTGCTTGGATGGTGTTTTCTCAGGGATTTTCTGGCTTGCCCTGAACAGTAAGGGCATTGTTGGGCAGTTTGCTTTCACATTCGATTTGATATTACATAACCCTGTGCCCTCACGCATATTTTCAAAGGTTTTGTGGATCAGAACATAGGAAATCCAAAAACCAATTTTTAAGAGTGGAAAAGCGTGCGTTTGTGTGTAGCTGAATTTTGGTCCATCATGGTTGTGTGTGTGTGTGTGTGTGTGTGTGTGTGTGTGTGTGTGTGTGTGTGTGTGTGTGTGTGTGTGTGTGTGTGTGTGTGTGTGTGTGTGTGTGTGTGTGTGTGTGTGTGTGTGTGTGTGTGTGTGTTCCCATTGCATGTTGAGCTATTTCCTGTATATCTATCAATCCAAGATGTCTTCCACGTGATTTACTAGAAATGTCTTCCTTCTTAGAGCACACACACACACACACACACACACACACACACACACACACACACACACACACACACACACACACACACAAAAGTTTCTGCGTGTCTTAATTATTGCGTGTAGACATTTCTTAAAACAATAAATAAGTGCACAAGGTGTGTTACCTTACTGGGAGCACGATAACAGACACTGAATGATTAACCAAAAATGTTGCTTTGTTTGCTGGCTCTCTTCCATCCCGATAAGAACTTAATCAAATTATTTCCTAACAATCTCGGTGATAAAGGCGAATGTTTATTAGAGTCATAAAAAAAACATAAGGAATAAAATACTTCCAATAGAATTTTGTATAAAAAATAAATAATAAGAAACAATATCCTCCCCAAACGGCGTTCACTTGTACACAGCACATTCAACGAATCCTCCTTGAACCTTTACATTAACATTGTTTTCACGAAAATAAATGAGAATCTCCTCAATACAAAACTCAACACACACCTCCAGGGCTTAGTGATAACGATCAAAGAATTCTGAAATAAAACCATAAAGATGATTAAAAAAGAATGGAACAAAGACAGTTGTAGATTTAGCCTTCCCACAAGAGGGAAACATCAGTTGCCTAACGTGTGACAACAAGTCAGACGATTGGACGCTGGTGGAGCTGTTATGGACCAGCACTTGAACAGCGAGACAACAAGCAGTCTGTCCGTCAGGCTCCCTTAAGAGGCTTTGAAGTGGGTCCATCCTGTCGGCCTGGAAGGGGTCCACCAGGGGAACAATGGTCTCTGTGTGTCTTCAGCCGTCCACGGGGCTCTGCCTCGGCCCCTTTAAGAGGAGGCCGGCGGGGACCTCGGTGGTCTGTTGTGAGCCCCCGGGCCCTGCGCTGAGGGCCGGTGCTGGGGCCCTCTCCTCCTCTTCCTCCTCAGACAGTTCCTCACGTTGCGATTCAGTTTGGTCGACCTGGAAGAGGAGATGGAAACATGACGGTGAGGTGATGGGGATACTGCCCATCCCAGACCAGCAGAAGAGGGTACCCGTCACAATAAGACCCCCGTATAGGGGTCAGGGTTTGGGGTAGTAATAAAGAATGTGCACATCAACACCGTAGTTAACAAAAACATCATCACCTTACCTCACAAGAACCCTGTAACTAATTCATTACAAGACCGTAAGTTAACTTTTAAGGAACTGATAGTTAACTGATAGCT
>NC_079426.1:1106658-1111658 GCF_026213295.1 Gadus chalcogrammus
CTTTGGATGTACAGTGCCATGCCATATACTGTACGAGTGCACCTGCCAACCTAGGTTGATTAGTCATGAGTCATTTTTCTTGACTCCTAAAAGCTAAGGATTGCAGTGAAGGTAGAGTCAACAATGCATTCAAAATTCTTCCACTAAACATAAAAGTTGAGCATTTCAGGCAAAAATGCCTATTTTTTAACGAGAAACAACTTTGAAACCGCAGATACGATCCAGTCACATTTATACTGACATAAATAAACACTGATTGAAGTGTATTCAACACATTTGGTCAACATGCTCCAACATGTAGTGGTTAGTGGTTTGTCTCTTTACACATGTGGAGCCGCGTGGATTCATGAATGTGATCAACGTGTGTGAATCACCTGCCGGGGTGTCTGCTGTACCCGACTAACCAGCAGGTCTGATTCCTGCGTGTGTTCTGCAGCTCTGCTCACATCACAATGGGAGAGGGACAGACCTACGTGAAGCTGAGCGCCGAGAAGCACATCTCCAGGTAAGCCTACTCTCACTATGTCACCGGCCGGCCCCTCCTACTGACACAAACGCTGCGCTTGTTCCTGCAGCACCGTGTTCTGTTACGATGGGAAGCGGGATCATTGTGAGGTGGCTTTCACAGACTGGAACCGGATTCCTCCCAGTCTTTACGTGTACGGATTGCAGCAAGCAAATAATCAATGTTTCGCTTCTGATGCCAGCTGTGGTTCTTCTAATTTTAAACATCTTAACTAGTCTCAATTCATGGTATAATTTATGATACATTAAGAGTGGTTTGGACTCATTTCAATAAAAATGGTGTCATTGCAATTTGACTCAACTGTACAATTAAGTGTTATTTAACAATATTCTGGTTTCCAACTTAGACTCAGACACCCCCATGGCATTGGGTCCCCCCCCAGACCCCCCCCCCCCCCCCCCCCCCCTTGGAACCCGTGTCTCCATGTTAACAAGACCTTCCTATCCCTCACAGGTCTGACGTCTTCTCGCTGCTCAGGACCTATAACTGTTACCACGAGGGCAAGAACTTCCAGCTGAGAGCCCTGGAGGTAATGTAAACGGACTGCAATTATGCAGCACTTTTCTAACCACTGGCTGCTCAACACACTTCACAATATCGCCTCACATTCACCCATTCACACCGACGGCGGAGTCAGCCCCGCAAGGCGACAGCCAGCTGGTCAGGAGCAGTCAGGGTTAGAGATGACCCGCTCAGGGACACCTCGACACTCGAGGTGCTCCTCCTCGACACTAGGGGGAGCCGGGGTTCATACTAGCTACACTCAGGGTACTATCCAAGCCGCTCTCCGTCCTGAGCTGCTGCCGCCCTGATGAGGTGCTAATGCTCAGACTGTGTTCCATCGGCATCCGGAGGAAACAGATGATAGCCCTTCGATCCAAGGAGGTGTTGCCGTAGGCTTCAGGCATAGCGGTAGATGAGACCGTCTGGGGCCGCAGCCCCGGTGACTGTCAGTTTATGTGGGAGTGTATTATGTTCAACGTTACCGGAGTAACGACAATCGGTACACATCACATGAGGAATGAACTGACAAAACCAGTTTTATGGCTTGGTCTATAGAGAGTCTTTGGAGGGTGGAAGTGTGTGTAAACTAAGTACACACACACATGTGTTGACACACATGTGGCTATAGTCTGTGAGCACAGACTATAGCCACATGTGTGTCAACACATGAGGCTATATATTGACGATTCTGGCTGGAGTTCCCAAGATGCAATGTGGTTCCTAAACCGCTTAAACCTCTGCGCTACGTACAGGAATAGAGGAAGGGTGACATGGCCTATGGTTGAATGCTTTGCAAAGCAGTTCTACGGTCGATGTGTTGCTGTTGTGGGATTAACAGCAGGGGACTGTGCAGCAGTGATAGTTAGTGTGATAGGTATTTTGTGGTTCTTGTGGCTGGGAGTTCCCCCACAGGACTTTGTGGTGGTCGCTCCTATCAAGGGCCCACTGTGTGTGTGTGTGTGTGTGTGTGTGTGTGTGTGTGTGTGTGTGTGTGTGTGTGTGTGTGTGTGTGTGTGTGTGTGTGTGTCAGCTCATTCTTCGACCATATACAGTAGGTATTAGGGTCTGAAGTATGTCTGGGATTTTTCGGAGGGACGAGAGAGACAAGCATGACTGGTCAGAGGGATCAGACATAAGCCGACAACACATTTGCCCAAGTATCTTCTCTCTCTCTCACACACACACACACACACACACACACACACACACACACACACACACACACACACACACACACACACACACACACACACACACACACACACAGACACACTGCAGGTTGCAGAGTGATTTGTATGCAGCTTGTGTGCCCATTGAAGATAATTTCCCATACCAGGTTTTTGAATGAACCCACATTTGTGCTACCACCATTGTTTGTGCTGTGTTGCAACATGCAACCTCAAAGACAACTCCCTGGGGGCTGCGATGACCGGTGGTATAATCAGTGGATCAGGAGCATTGCTTCAGCGTTTCAACCGAGATGCAAGGGGAAACAAATATACTTAAATTGTTTTCAAGACCTGGAAGAGAAAAGTATTTTGTTCAACCTATGTGTGAACAATGTGCGTTTATGTGTGTTTGTTTTAGGTGTGTGTGGGTCTACAGTTTCCTCTTGGCAAGATGTGTAAAACAGTGAAAGGTGAAACACTTTCGGTTTTCAAACTCTCTTCCCCCCCCCCCCTTCCCTCCCCCAATATGTGTCTCTGCACCGTTGTACAACGACAATGTTGGTGTGTTATTCTACGCTGCTCCTGGGCCAGCCCTAGTTAAGTAGTCCGGACATGCCCGTGCTGCACATCATCAGGTGCTTTTCCACGGTTTAACCTCTACTGTCTCTCAGAGGGAGGGAGATGAGGGGAGAGGGAGGGAGAGGGAGGGAGATGAGGGGAGAGGGAGGGAGATGAGGGGAGAGGGAGGGAGATGAGGGGAGAGGGAGGGAGAGGGAGGGAGATGAGGGGAGAGGGAGGGAGATGAGGGGAGAGAGAGGGAGATGAGGGGAGAGGGAGGGAGATGAGGGGAGAGGGAGGGAGAGGGAGGGAGATGAGGGGAGAGGGAGGGAGATGAGGGGAGAGGGAGGGAGAGGGAGGGAGAGGGAGGGAGATGAGGGGAGAGGGAGGAAGATGAGGGGAGAGGGAGGGAGAGGGAGGGAGATGAGGGGAGAGGGAGGGAGATGAGGGGAGAGGGAGGGAGATGAGGGGAGAGAGAGGGAGATGGATGAGGGAGGGAGGGAGGGAGGGAGGGAGGGAGGGAGGGAGGGAAGTCACACCACCGACAATCCTCCTTTTACCTACACCTTACCTAGCCTGTCTCTGGGAGGGAGGGAGGTGAGGGGGAGGGAGGGGGGGTAGAGGGAGAGAGAGGGAGGGAGAGATGGAAATAGGGAGACCAGGATGGTGGAGATACAGGTGGGGTTCATCCTAAACAAGGCTCAGTCGGGTCTTTGCCGGTCTTGCTGGTTGTAGTTATATATACGATCTGTGATTACCCAGATTAAATGTTCCTGTTTAAGTGCTACCCTGTGCCCCAGCACCCTCTAGTGGTGTATATAAGATTTTGGTCAGGGGAAACTGCCGAGACTTGAGGCCCCCCTTGAGGTTGTACTTCATACTGTGAGGTCTCAAGTGTCCAATGTCTGACGATGTGCACAGTTTATTAACTCCTAGATTGTCAATCCAGATATTTGTCGATATAAGCAAAAAACTGTAATCACAGACACAGATATCCGTAATGATCTATGTTTGAGAACGGGATCAATATTCAGTTACTGTCAGAACAAGTGAATAAGATCAGTGTCCAGATACTGTCAGAATGATTGAATGAGATCAATGTGTAGTTACTGTGTGAATGAGTGTATGAGATCAATGTCTGAGTGAGCATTCACTCAGACATTCATCTGATCACTCAAAATTTGTGTCCGATGAAGTTACTGTGTGAATGAAATCATTTATTTAATGTTTGTCATAAGTGGTCACATTGACAAAATCTTGTTTTTGGTGTATATTTTTGGCCGGTTTGGTTATTAAGACCTATGTGTTTAAAGTTAGCTTCCATCCACTTCAATGTGGGAGGTCATGGGAGTTAACTGCAGATTATCATCAATTATTATCAGGTGTTGAGGTACGATAGACATGGTATGTGGTGTTCTGACCTGGTGGGAACTGGAAATTGGAAGTGACTCAGTCATATGTCATTTTTCTGTAGTACATGTCGGGACAAGTATTGCTGTATTGGAGTGACTTATGAACGATTTGGTCACGTGAGGTTGTTATCGGAGATAAATCATACCTTCTAGACTTGTTTAGTAGATTGATTAAATCAAGCTTGGGCAGAGTCAAATACGTTGGGTTTTTTCCAGAAATATTGGTATTAGAAATAATTGGATATATTGTTGCGCAAATAAAACGCGTCCTAGTGGTAATTTGAAAATGTTCAGATTATGTCTTAGAAATTGTTGAACGCCTGTAAAAGGCAACTACTAAATGGCGGTAACGTGCTTTTACTACAAAACAGAACCGTGTGAGAAGTGCGAATGTAGGCAGAAACACATTAAAAGCTTTTCCTAAAAGATAATAGTTGGTTCTCAATTCAGTTTCGTTAAGAGCAATTATCAAATAATACACTTCTGTCTAGGACAGATGAATTACATCTTATGTTATTTACGTAGAAAAAAATAGGAGTCAAAACATACATTTTCCATATCATTTTTTATTACAAATATATAAAAAATAAATAAGGCTTTCGCGAACATGTACCCAAAGACAAAGTGCTTTTGAGTGCATAGAAATAAATACTTCTTCAATTCAGCTCTATGAGAGCCACTGTTGGCGAGTTCCCTCGTAGTCTCTGGCCTCAAAAAAAAATAAATCAAAACAGAAAGTGGGTCCCAATTAAGTCCTCATCTGGGCCTGTCCGTACAGCCAGTCCACGGGGTCCCTGCCTCTGCAGTCCCGCTCCTCCACCGTCCTGAGGG
>NC_079426.1:1121658-1206658 GCF_026213295.1 Gadus chalcogrammus
ACCCCCAACACCCAACACTGTCCCGAGTTCTCATAAACAAGACTTTTTTTAATATTACCAGGTGCCAATGAATGCAGCTGTTGTGTAGGCTACTGACTGTAACCTTACTATTGGAAGAGGCAATGGCTTATTTCAAGTGGCATGTGGATCGAAACATTGACGTGAACATTGCATCGCTTGCTGGTTCAACACGTTGAACCATGCAGATCGTCTTTTCCTACACTCTATTACAGAAATTAACCTCTTCAGAGGTTTTACTTGGATCGCTTTGTCACGTAATGTACTGTGTGTACTGGGTCCAATATGCTTCAGGGAGATATGCCGGGTTAACGATTAGCAGTTTACAAGCTAGTGTATAGCAAATGTGTATCTTCATATTGTCATATCATTTTCAATATTACAAGTCACGATAGTATTATTGTTGTCCTGGCTGTCTGTTCTTCTTCTTCTCGTGTTATGATTATGTTGTTTTTCGTGGTCATTGTCAAAGCCATGTCAGATAACACATAAGATAACCCTTTTTACTCCGTACACTCCTGTGTTCAGGTAATAACGTCATCGAGATAGGGGCTAACTGGATTCACGGTCCGTCGGAGGAGAACCCGGTGTTCTGCCTGGCCCGAGATTACGGCCTCCTGGAGCCGGAGGCTCTCCTTCCTGAGAACCAGACGGTGGACATCGAAGGACACCCGCCCTGGGTGTCTAACTGGTTCAGCAGTTCAGGTAATGATAAATCGTTTATTGTAGGACACTTCTTTCATAACGCAAGTGTGGCCTTTGTAGTTGGATGACCCACACGACCTAAATGAAATTGGACCTCCTCATCCCGCAGGCCCATTGCCTGGGAACCTGACGATCTGCAGGCTACTATATGATCTGGCATAAGTGTCTGACCCACTTCCCGAGTCAGACCGATTTCCAGCAGCCCTGGCTGGAGTCTGGGCCAATCACAACCGTTATCTTATATGGGGCAGGTTTGATAAGATGACCGTACAGAAGAGCAGCCAATGGGATCGACGTTGAGGCATGTTCACAAACAACCAAGATGGCTACCGCTAATATGTCACACTTTTGATGGCTCTCATTGGTTGTAGGTCTATCCAATTGCGTCGAGAGGCTTTTTGGTCTGCAGCCTTGATAACTTCCCATGGAGACCAAAACGACCTGAGAGGTTCCAGGCTAAAACACATTTGAAACTCTTTGCAAGGCTACTCAGCCCTCCATGTCTCTTTATTCCAATGTTCCTCCTCTCTGGCTTTGGCCTGCTTCTCAGACGAGTGAATGACTGTGTGATGCTTGTCTTAACTGTTCTTAAACACAAACTGTGTAACATGTTAGTCATCAATGGTAGCCTTTAACGCTGGCTTTGGGGACCTGTGCAGGTACGAAGCTCAAGACAGAGGACCTGAATCCTGCGCTGGAGCTGTTTGGGGAGATTCTGCAAGAAGCAGGACAGTTTGTGAGCAAGGGAGTGGAAACCCACGCCAGCATGGGGGACTTCATACGCACCGAGGTACGGTCACCCCAAGTTCACTTTGGTTAGAAACGAGGCCCTTCTCTACTACAGCCCCTCCAGTCAGGAACATGGCCACAAATATTATCACTATTACTGACGTTTATTGTCCAGGAAAGAAAGCGGACAGTAAATAGTGTATAGGATGACAAAATACAATGCAGCCAAATGGTATTGGTGCTTTCCTGCATGCAATATAAGATAACAAATGTACCAACAATGGGATATAACTACAGCTCTTACCCACTACCAATGCGGCCACTAACGCGGTGTGTGTGTGTGTGTGTGTGTGTGTGTGTGTGTGTGTGTGTGTGTGTGTGTGTGTGTGTGTGTGTGTGTGTGTGTGTGTGTGTGTGTGTGTGTGTGTGTGTGTGTGTGTGTGTGTGTGTGTGTGCGCGTGTGTTCAGGCGCGGCTGCGAGCCGAGCAGCAGTGGCAGGCGTTGGCCCCCCGGACGCGGGCCCGGCGGATGTGTCTGATCAGTAACCTGCTGAAGGTGGAGTGCAGTGTCAACGGGAGCCCCTCCATGGACCAGGTCAGCCTGGCCGCCTTCGGCCTCTACAAGACGCTCCCCGGGCTGGACTGCACGTTCACTCAGTAAGCACACTGAACCTGCACGCACACACACGCGCAAGCAGAGACACACACACATGCCACACACATTTGCGCGCACAAGTACACACAAACACACACACACACACGCACGCATGCGCGCACACAAGCACAGACACACAAAGATGTACACACACACACACACACACACACTGCGCACCCGCGCACACAAGCACAGACCTACAAAAACGTACACACACACACAGACAACCACACACACACACACACACACACACACGCACTTGTACACGTACGTGCACATGCACACACACAGAGGCCATGGGGCTGGGAGGCCCTGTCTGCGGTCGTCCCCAGTGGTGACCGTGTCTCCCTCCTCCACAGCGGCTACGAGGGCGTGGTGAAGAACCTGCTGGCAGAGCTGCCCGGCGGGTCGGTGACCTACCGACGACCGGTGAGCTGCGTGCGCTGGAGTAACACTGAGGGGGGCGACCAGCCGGTCACCGTGGAGACGGAGGACGGAGAGAGGGTCAGCGCTGACCACGTGATCGTCACGGTGCCCCTAGGTGCGCTCTGGTTCTGCACGCGTGCAACACTGACACGCGACCTCTGGTTTGTGGGACTCATAATAACCTCGCTCCTTTTAACAGTGGCTCGAGTCAACTCTCTGCTACTGTTTGCTTCTACCAGGGTACCTAAAGAGGCACCATGCGACGCTGTTCAGTCCCCCTCTCCCTTTGCACAAGCAGCACTCAGTGCAGAGAATGGGTTTCGGGACCAACAATAAGATCTTTGTGGAGTTTGACTCTCCGTGGTGGGATGCGGACTGTGGGGTCATTCACCTGCTGTGGGAAGACGAGGTACGGCAGCCCATACAAAGCCGGCTATTATTCACGTGCCAATGTGAGCTTCAAACTCAGACCTTGTTGTCTTATTTAACAAACCCTTCCAGGAAGATCTGGTTGATCAAGTAGCAGATGTGAAGAGGTCCTGGATCAAAAAGCTGTTTGGCTTCACCGTGGTCACGCCTGCTGAAAGGTCAGTGGGGAGACGCAAGTATTGAAACGTGCTTGACTTGTTTCAAATATGGCTGAATAATCAGGTCCTACTCCTGAGTCAGGTATTTACATACTAATTACCTCGGTAACATTGCAAAAAGGGACAGGAAACGACAGTTTGGATACGATATCATATTCTGTAAATATTGCGACTGTAGATATTGTAATGCTATCGAATACAGTATAGCCCCCTCTTCAGGACAGTACCATTAATGCATCAACTAAGATATAATTGCAGATAAAAATATCCTTAATGGCCACTAATATAATCAGAGTATTCAGAATAAATTAGTAATAAATTTAATAAAATAATTACTTGGTGGTTGGATTATTTTACATGACTGCCATATGATTGAATGCCTTAATAAGATTAAGATGTGTTTATTTGTGTGCATGTCAACGTGCTGATGGTAAAGTCCACCTCTTCTTCTAGGTACGGCCACGTTCTGTGCGGCTGGATTGCCGGCCACGAGGCCGAGTACATGGAGACGCTAACCGAGGAAGAGGTCACGCGTGAAGTCACGCAACTCATCCGCACGTTCACCGGTGAGATTCACACGACCCCCTTCTTACCGACCTTTACACCACCAGTGTGTCTAGAAGAACAACGACCAACCTATCAAATGCTACAACAACAAAACAACATACATTTTTTAAGCATGATGCCAGTTTCCAATCGCTGTGTTAACAGCAGTTCAGAGCTGGAGGTTGATTCTGAGGTTCTGAGTCGCCTAAATGTTCTTTTGTGTCCCTTTAGGGAACCCCATCGTCACCCCGCGCCGGGTGCTTCGCTCCCAGTGGTTCCAGGACCCCTGGACCTGCGGCTCGTACACGTATCCCGGGAGGGGCTGCTCCGCTCAGGACCTGGCCAACCTCATGGAGCCCCTGCCCGCTGAGGGGGCCGCCCAGTCTCCGGTAAGAGAGCCTGGCTGGAGGGTGGGCCGGTCAGGTCAGCCAGCTGTGTTTGGGACTCCCGGGCGTGAGGTTCTCGGGTCAAATCCCGTAGGGTCGCTCTTGAAAATCAGGCTCTTCTGACCGCTGGGCGTGTCCACCTAGATGTATGACGGATAGATGAGCGATGTCCGCCACAGTCCACTGGGTCGGCTGGGAGACTGATCTATCCAGCACACATCTAGGGGGACACGCCCACTTGTGATGTCAGAAGAGGAGGATAGATAGACACACTCCTTTAAATAGATAACGGTGAAGTCTCTCACCAGCTCCACTCCTCAGCTCCTTTGGGGTCCTTAAACCTCCTTGTGGGGGTCTCGTCCCGTCGGTCCCTGAAGCCCTTGCAGGTGCTGTTTGCTGGGGAGGCGACCCACCACTGCTTCTACTCCACGGTCCACGGGGCGCTGCTGTCCGGCTGGCGGGAGGCGGACCGCCTCATCGCTCACTACTGCCCCCCCGGCCCCCCGCAGCCTCGCCGCTCCAAGCTTTAACCGCCTCGTCGCTGGAGGATGGCGCCGATGTCCTGGGACTCGGTCCACATTGGAGGGGGAACGTTGGACAGCGGTCTCTCCACCCCGATGTCAACAAGACGTGACTGAAGTGGATCAAAGAAGTCAACAAATCAAGGGATCATGATTGTTTTTATATTGGTTGATTCTGTGATGATAGAAATACCAACCGTCACGTTTCTGAGATGGATGGACGATAGGGTCAAGCTCTTTCCCGATAGAAAGGGACATCATGGTTGTCTAATTATTATGACTTGTCCATATCAGTACTTTCTCTCAACGTCTAATGATCTGGGGTCATGCTTGTGGGGCACTGCGGTTATTTGAGGATCGTTAATTTGATCTGATGTCAGCCAATCAGTGGGATGTGCATGAGCAAGAGCCTATGATAGTGAAGGCTCTGAAATAGCAGCTAGCACAATCAGTATGAGTGAGCAAAATAAAGAATGAACAAAAAAAAAATAACACCTGTATGTGAACGACAATCCAATTACAGACATTCAGAGTAGAATAAGATTAATATTGAAAAACTCACTTTTTGCCTTGTCTGTGATCGATGAATTATTAACTATTAATTTATTGTTTGTGTTGTTTGTGACTGAACTTGTAATTATATGCATTTGTTATAATCAAATATTTTTACAATGTTAATTCCCTAATCCATATTATTAAAAAAAGATTTATTCTGGTGCAGCATTTCTATTCAGTCATTTTATTTCCATTCATTTCTAAGCAGAATTGTATTTATATTGAGGAAATAATTTCATTATAAATGATGTTGTTGAGAATTAACTATGTTGTAATTGTAAAGTCCAATCAAGTTATGGGTTAATGTAAACTTGCAATTTACAATAAATGTTTTATTAATCAAGCAATACACTGACGCAAAACACAAAGGAGTATATTTAGCAATATTGCAGAATACTTTTGAGAAACGAAAGCAAGGAAGTAGCAACTTTAGGAAACTTCTAACCTCCTTAACAGTCACCCGGGTTCCCACGCCTCACCAGCAGAGGGCGCTAAGTACTGTGAAGTTGATTGTCACTACCAGTGGGAGGGAGGAGCGTGACGGCTTGGTCGGCATGTAAACAGTGCAAAGTGTAATCTCCTGTCTTTAGTATTGCATAGGTCTATTTATCAGGTCATTCATATACGTGTTCATAAATCCGTTTCCATAGGCAAGAGAAAAGCATGAAACTGTATCATGCTCTTCGTAATGCCGCGTCATTCCGGACGTTTTTTGACTTTGGTGAGCGTGATGTGGCCCATTGGTTTCCAGGACACATGGCAAAAGGTTCAGTAATGTTTCCTGTATTCATTCTTTTTTTTAATATCAATAACATTACCTCAGAAATAGAACCTTCTTCTATCAATATAAACCTATTTTGGCCTCTTCTTATGTTTGCAGTGTTCCATGCTTATATGTTGCAGTTTGACACCCTGTGTTGACCCAAACACTCAAGGTTGTTTCATGTTGCTACATCTTTGACAATGTCGTGACCATCAGGCATGTCTTTCTATGGTCTGCCCTGCCCCCAAATCTGGAATTGACACTTATATATTATACACACATATTTTCTATGTTCGTCCCCCTAATCCTATTCCCTCATTGATTACTAAAATGTTTGTAAATTGTTCATTGGTCAATATTTATTTCCCAAATGTCAGGACTCAAGCAGATGAGAGCCACCATGAAGAATGTGGACTGCATTATAGAAATCCATGATGCCAGAATATCCTTTTGTAGGAGCTGTAGAATTGACCTCTTATTATTAAATTAACAGCGTCGTTCAACGCTAAAGTTGAAAAATAAGTACTCAAAATCAGGGCTAGCATTGAAAAGGCCTTTGGGCATTCCTAAGATGCACAGAATGACTGAATGATTGTTTCACTATGTGCCACCTTTCTTTAACGTTGACACATCCCGTTCTCTGGAAGAAACCCTCTCTTCCAGGAGAGTCTTGATGTGAGGCCACACCTGCTTGTTCTCAACAAGGTGGATTTGGCTGACCTATCCACTAAACAGGTACTCAACACAGCAGCTAAACTCTCAATTCCTCTCCACTAGGGAATGGGCTAACCCTTGGTGACTCACTAATACATCTGAAAACTCACCTTTATATTTCTGATTCCTTTAGCTAACTGCATAAGCGACAAGCTTATGCAGTGCTTAGAATTGTAAATCCCATTTTTATTGTATGCTTTGATTTTTGGCAGTTAAATGACTAAATTTAAAGAAAGAAGGGCATTTAATAACATAAATAATGGCAGAGATACAGATTTATGTAACGTCTGCTGTTCAGAGGATGGTGAAGGAGCTGGAGAGGAGCGGGGTGAAGAACATTCTCTTCACCGACAGCCTCAAACAGAGAGACGACAACATCAAAAAGGTCAGGGTTGAAAAGGCTGGGTTTTGAAACGAGCATGCTTGGAAGAATTCTGCATATTTTAGTAAAACTGACATAACATGTATTGTGATCTGATGACGGTCGGAGTGTGAAAAATGTATATGACGTTAAGCTAATGTGAGAATCCTTCTGCTGTTTGTCTGCTGTAGCTGGTTCCCATGGTGACAGAGATGATTAACAACAAACCACGCTTTAACCGCGAGGAGGTATGTTCCTTCTCTTTTATTTAAACCTGGAGCCACAAATAAGCACACTGATTAATATGTAATTAAACTTTCAGAGCACAAGTTACTGCCTAATGGTGATTGGGGTTCCCAACGTTGGAAAGTCGTCGCTCATTAACGCATTAAGAAGAACATATTTGAAAAAAGGTATTACTTTGGTTTTAAGTAATTAATGTATGTCTTGTGCATCAGGCATTGTCTAAGGAATCGTGTTTACATTCTTTGTTCATCAGGTCGTGCATCTCGGGTGGGAGGGGAGCCGGGTATAACCAAAGCCGTCCTGACCAGAATTCAGGTTTGTCCGATATACGATGGTATTGTATCAATGTAAACCATATTGTACCTGCATGTACAACATACAATGCAATCTCGATAGGACCTCATTCTAAATAGACAGCGAGTAGTGATTTGGACCCGATTTGAAATTCAGTGGTTCTGATGGACCTAGGTGAAGTAAGGCCAAACATTTGCCTGACAGAAGATGAAGCATGCATGTACCAAGTATGTTCGAGTATTAACAGCATTCGCATCGTAAGGCCTCAGATGGGGAAGAAGGAAACCCAAAACACATCAGAGAGATCGTGTAGTTAAACACGCCGTGGATGGGGCTGCACCCAAGCTTTCTGCCATCGTTTAACTTGCCCGGCTCTCCTGTCAGGTGTGTGACCGACCCATCATGCACCTGTTGGACACCCCAGGAGTCCTGCCTCCTAAGATCGAGAGCGTTGAGACTGGTTTGAAGCTTGCTTTGTGTGGTAAGCTACAGCTACTGGTGGAGATTTTTGTACTAAAATATTTTGCAAGAAAATAATATTTTATTAATTTACATTATTATTTTGATTGGTGAATTTTTTTAACCCTAGCTCATTCTTTCTAACACTAACCCCAATAAATGTTACAATATTTCTTGTCTTGAGCGTAAACTTATTTCTCCCCATAGGAACTATATTAGATCATTTAGTTGGCGAAGATGTCATGGCAGACTACTTACTGTATTCTTTGAATAGGCTTCAGAAATTTAGGTAAGAACTTTCCTTTCGCATCGTCCTACATTTTTACTATTTTTATAGTTATATTTTTCTCTTTATGTTTCTCTAATGTGTGTGTGTGTGTGTGTGTTTGTGTGTGTGTGTGTGTGTGTCTGTGGCACTCATAGTTACGTGGAGAGATATGGACTTGGGGATCCCAGTGATAATATTGAACATGTTCTCAAGGGTATTGCTGTTAAGCTAGGCAAGACTCAACGGGTTAAAGCCATCACCGGAATTGGTAAGGAACAATATATAATATCTTGTTAAAAAGAGTAAAGTTCTACTGCCTTCTAAAAAACATCTGAAAATCCCATTTCAAAATCAATTAGATTTTGAAGCCTACGATAACTAAAATGGTTTACATACTCTTGACAAACCGTCCCATTGACATGAGTTTTTAATGGGGATCCTTGAAAATACAACAAGCAATTCCCATCCAACACTAGGACTACAAAGTCTGATATGATTTGAAAAGGAATATCCCATAAAGTTTAGTTTATTTTGCTTTTTGAAGGAAAAGTCTAAGGTTGAGGTGCATGAAGAAACTCCTCCCATTGTCTGTTGCTTCCTGCCGTCTCCCCATAGCGAAACTCACCGTCGGAGGATGACAAACTACATCGGCCGCGGCTACGCCTGTTCATCAGGGACCTTCGGAGAGGAGACGCTGGGCAGGTGCTGCTGGACTGAACCCACCTCCAACGCCTTTTCCCCTGTGCAAGCACCTTCAAGTCCCACCTTTCTTAAAGGGGGGGTTTGGTTGCTCCCTATGGGAATGCATGAAGTCCACTCTGGGTAAAGGACATGCGACTGACTCGGTTGAAACAAACGTGTTGTTGTTTTTTTTAATAGCATATAGACAAATTGATAATAAAATCTTCATATAAATGTGTACATCATCTTTGCATTGTGTATTTTTTATTATTATAATTTTTCCTAATACCACACATTGTAGAATACATGTAAGAAACAGTCTGGTGCTCTGGCTTGATCAACTGTCATAGACGCTGCATTTTGGCACAATGCTCAAACACAAAGGCGATAGCCATTTGTGGTTTGGCTTCAACACTTTCCTTTCCTAAATCTACTGTCCTTGTCTGATAATTTGAGATCTAAGCATGGTGAGCTCAATTGAAGTTAGAAATATCAACTTAATAAAACAATCTTATTAATGAACAAAGCATCATTGCATAATCATAGATATAAGGTATAAGGATGGTGACGGGTTTCACAGATATCTATATTAGAAATAACTACTCTTAATCTACTTTCTAATGCAATGAAGTCGGGCACAAATTGTTCTCCACAGTGTAGCATAACTTAATTCCGATATAGTTGTGAGGTTGTAAATGGCCTAAGTGGACATATAAAAAAACAAGCTGTTGAATAGAATAATTTGTGAAAAAGTTGGAACAAAACGGCTGCAAGAGGCCGACCGATAATGAACTCAGTGACCAATTAAGTGGTCGTTGAGTTGTTTGGGAGAAAAAAATTGGGAGATGTTTGGGAGAAAAAAAAATTCAAGAGTTGACAAGGAACAATTCAGATCCTGTGAACCTAATTTTCGAAAGAGTCGATGTTAATGTTATGGGGGCTCAATGTTTTGCCAATTAGATTGCATACATTTAAAAGTCTGTGTCACTGTGCGTAGCTTCCTCAGGATGCACAATGCGCATGTCCACAGTGCTGGCCAGGTGTCCAATGTGTACAGGGAAGCAGGAGAACTAACCAGAAACAGAGTGTTTAATAAAATATACTGTCCATAA
Source organism: Gadus chalcogrammus (assembly GCF_026213295.1). Classification (NCBI taxonomy): domain Eukaryota; kingdom Metazoa; phylum Chordata; class Actinopteri; order Gadiformes; family Gadidae; genus Gadus; species Gadus chalcogrammus. The sequence goes on from NC_079426.1 coordinate 1,131,684, forward strand.
TCGCTCCATATGCTGGAGAGAATGTAGCAATGATAATAGAAACAACTTGGGTGAGCGATGACACATTTTGGGTTGATCGTGACATCAGAGCGTCAAAATAATTGGTGTTGTTGTTGTTGTTGTAATAATCCAAATCTTCCTCCGAGCTGCCCGCCTTGGTACGGCGGTAGGCGGACGCGTACCAGCCGTCCGCCGTTAACGCCACCGCCACCGCCGCGCCGGCTGCCGCTGCTGCCGCGACGCGCACCGGAGACGAGCGTCCCGTGGACCTGTAACGAGAGCGCGTCCCGGCGCCGTTATATTTTCCCAAGTTTGAGCTGCGCGAGGAGGTGCCTCGCGAGGAGCCCCTGGAGCCACCGCGACCTCCTTTGCACAGCACGGGCTCGCACAGCAACATGGAGAGGAGGAGACACGTCCAGCAGGACGCCCACAGCTGGTTCATCATCTTCATCGCGGAAAATCCTGTTATAGCAAATGAGACGAGACATGCCGTTCTGTCACTGTTCAATACAATGGGTTGGGATATGCAAAAGCCTATTATCCCTTTATGACACCCACGTATGTACTTTGATAAATCGGCCTAGAATAAACAGTAAATAGGCCCTACAATAAATACAAAAATACATTCAGAGGATTGAGAGGATGTACACCTTAAAGTACATTTCTGAATGGGATGTAGGCCTGTAGCCTATACCCTACATAGATGAATAGGCACTAGGCCTATATTTCTCTGTTAAATTAATTCTGTATTTCGAACAGGGTTTCAATTACTAATATGAGGAGCCTTATATAGCCTACTATTCAATCTTTGAATCGTTTGTGCCATTATGGGGCAGGCTGGTGCCAGGACATAAATTAGCCCCTTCGATTGTATCTTATAGTCTAGAAAAATCCACGTCTCGGTGATATAAAAAACATAATGTTCAGAGCAATCAGTCTTCTGTCCTCAACAAGGGGATGCATGTTCGTTCCAATGCATGCATCGTTTTACAAATTAGCTCAGCATACCATCTATAGACTATTCATCAACACCAATGATCAACACAGCAATCATATTATAAGCCTATCATATATCAAAACAACTAGGTGTTCCTCACCTTTATCCGATCCTCTTTTGATATGGGGACGGAACAGATGAAATAGGGTGATCTAAAAGCGCGCTCACACGGATGCTTCCTTGAGCGCGCTGCGCGCCCCCTCGTATAGTCAATCCTTAAGACCACTCGTGTGTTAAAAATTCTACAACGTGATCTGGGTGGGGAGGGGAAATCAGGGCAGGGATCATGTAAAATAAATTAATATGCCAAATTTCGGTTTGGCACATCAGCTTAGAATTAACGTAAGGAACGCCACCCTGGTCCAACGTGTTTCACACCAAAATAATGATTGGTTTAGGCCTGTTCAGCAATTTTGTTATCTTTACCTACATTTATGTTGTTAAGCAGTACATAAGGCTAAGCATATATTTGTTTTGAAAGGTAAAGTGTATTTTTTTATAGGTGTCATACATAGATTGTTCTGTGTGTGATTTGGTCAGGCGTCCACTGGCAAGGGTGCAATTTCTGTGGAATGCAGGAGGTGGCGGTAGTGAGTCTCTGGAGCTGGAACCTGCCTTCTAATATATCCAAACGAAGAAGCCCCCATCAACGCAAGTTCATTCCATCTCGTCCTTGCAACCATGGCGTTGTTGTGCCGTTCTGCTGCTTTGCTCTGCAAGTCTTCTGGGGCAGCCCCGCTTGCTGTCTCTGCTGCACGCAAATACACCACAGGTATGTGGTGTGTGTGTGTGTGTGTGTGTGTGTGTGTGTGTGTGTGTGTGTGTGTGTGTGTGTGTGTGTGTGTGTGTGTGTGTGTGTGTGTGTGTGTGTGTGTGTGTGTGTGTGTGTGTGTGTGTGTGTGTGTGTGTGTGTGTGTGTGTGTACAATGTCATTGATGTGTGCATGTAATGTCTTTTGAGAAAATATGCGTCATGATTGTGCGACGCGTCAATAAGATTAACCAGCAAATAACCTACACGTTTAATTAATAAATGTATATTTGTTTATTCGCGCAGTCATCGGTTATTCCACTTTGTTGTTTAACTAAGTCGACATGATCACTGAGAGATGCTCTCTGTTACAATATTTTGGAAACGACACGCTAGAAGTGCTGCACTCAGTTGGCCTTTACCCCACAAACCATACTCACCAGAATACACGTTTTTCTTTTCTCATATCGCATTCTTATTGCGCGCTGTTTCTTTGAATAATTAACTTTGACGTTGTTAAAGTTGGACTTCAATAAGTCGTCAAGGCTATCCTAAGGGTCTAAGGGAGAGGTCAATCTGAGCAGAGCAGTTGATTTGGCCACCTGACTATTTTTTTTCACCTGACAGCCACATCTGGAAATGAGAGTGCAGTTTTGTTCGGATCCCAATATACTACAACAACCAGTTACTGTAACAAAATACAGCTGTCGTCGACAACAACAACTACAACAAATCTGGCAGTTCTAATCAAATATGTCCCACACGCCATGAAGGTCTTTTGGTATATGTGTGTGTAAGCGTTTCTGAATTAAAAAGCCTCAATTGTTTCCGTGGTGTTGTTTTTTGTTTGATACAGGGGGTGTTACGTATGATTACATTGTGGTGGAAAAGCGTGGCGAGAAACAGAACGTCGGTTTCATCCAACTGAACCGACCCAAGGTCCTGAACGCTCTGTGTGACGGCCTCATGCTGGAGGTCGGGAAGGCTCTCGATGCCTTCGAAGCCGACAAAGACATCGGGGCTGTTGTCATCACCGGCAGCGACAGAGCCTTTGCTGGTGAGGATGGAGAGTAGTGGAGCCTTCTGCACGCCAGTCTACTAACCCTTTATAGTGTGTTTTATATCTATGTATTTGTATGTATTTCTTTCCAGCGGGGGCAGACATTAAGGAAATGCAGAACAGGACCTTCCAGGAGTGTTATGGTGGTAACTTCCTGGCCCACTGGAACAGAGTGTCTATGTCCAAGAAGCCTGTGATCGCTGCCGTCAATGGATTTGCTGTGAGCAATTTCTTAAAATATAAAGTCCAGTTATTCTTTAGTAAATGTATGCATGTGTTCAGATAAGACAGTACTTAATTTATACTTGACAGGAAATGTATTTATTATTTTGAACGTCCATCGTCACCGATAATCATGAAATGATAATAAAAATATATACGTTTCTTTATTTTTGCTAGCTGGGAGGAGGCTGTGAGCTGGCTATGATGTGTGACATCATCTATGCCGGGGAGAAGGCTCATTTCGGACAACCTGAGATCCTGTTGGGAACCATTCCCGGTATTAATAACATAAATACCATCCTTCCCCTGTTGTCTATGTATCATTCTGGGCGTTAATGAGTGCCCATCCAGGGGTTGCTTCATCCAGCCTGTGTTGACCTGCAGGCGCGGGGGGTACCCAGCGACTGACCCGCGCGGTGGGCAAGTCCCTGGCCATGGAGATGGTGCTCACCGGAGACCGGATCAACGCTCAGGAAGCCAAGCAGGCGGGTAGGGGAGGCCTTGGATTGGGCGGACCGTGGCGCTCCAGACAGACACAGACATTACAATGCACACGGCCAAAATACAGGATTTAATTTAAAAAAATACTTAAGAGTGGTTTATCTCAAAATGTTGACGGTATTGTAATATTTATTTGACTCGTAGTTAAATTATACTCAACCCTGAGTTACCACCAAGATGAGATTTTGGAATTTTGGGTGTCACAGCAAAAGTACGAGCAGTAATAAATATTGAATGGTTATATTTTTTTATTGAACATTCTAAATATACATCTACATCTTAAACATAATCTATCGTATTATGTTTTGTATTCAGGCCTGGTGAGTAAGGTTTGCCCAGTGGATCAACTGGTCCCAGAAGCGATCAAGTGTGGGGAGAAAATTGCAGCCAATTCCAAGCTAGTCTCTGCTATGGCCAAGGAGGCCGTCAACGCTGGTGGGTGGAATCACTCCGGAGCTCAAAGTCAAACAAACTAAAAAACAACATTTAAATGAGTACAGAAGTTTGAAATGTTGTTTATTTTTGTGGTTGCAGCCTATGAACTGACACTGGCTGAGGGCAATCGTTTGGAGAAGAGGCTGTTCCACTCCACCTTTGCTACGGTTAGTATACAGATACAATAAAAACCTTCTAAAGGTGAAGACACTTTATTGTAGAACCTAAAGCAGTTCGATTATTTAATTCATTGTATTTACGCTAAAAGAATCTTGGACTTTTTTGGTTATATCGTCATTCTTGAATGTATTTATTGCAAGTGGCTTTAGAAAAAGCGTCAGCTAAATAATTGTATTTTAATGTGATGGGTTTGGTTTGAGAGGTTACTAGCTTGTTAGTGATACGGTTTAGGTTTTGACGGTTTACATCTGTTCTTGTCCTTCCAGGAGGATCGTAAGGAGGGCATGACTGCTTTTGTTGAGAAAAGAAAAGCGGACTTCCAGGATAAGTAGAGACACAGACTTCTCAGTGAGAACACAGTCAACAGGTCAACGTTTCTGAGAGAAAGGGCGTCACTTCCGACTGTGTAATCGGAAGGGATGCAAACAAATACGGATTTGGTACTGGATGCACAAGACCTATCCTAACTGAACAGAGATTGTGTTCACAATGTTAACCTGTAATATTGCTGTGGCGCTCACTCCCTTCCAGTAATGAACCATCGGACATCAGCCCTACTAACTAAATACCGACTTTGCCTTCTAATTTAAACACTGATGTAAACAACCATATATTATAAGTGATTCTTTGTTTTTGGGGGGGCATTTTCCTCTGTAGATCTTGCAAATAAATAACTATTTTGGATTTGTTGTTTCCAGACCGGATTTTATTTAAAATTAATGAATGATAGTTGATTTGAGATTATAAATAATTTTTTAGGCGATAATGTTGTGATAATGCGTTAATTGGTTAAGTACCGAAGACTACCAAGTGTATTGCTGCAACACCAAGAAAATAAACGGATCAGTATCACGTTCAACATGAAGAGTCTTTCTATCTATACAATTTCACGCTATAAGACTCGTTACAGCGTGAAACGTTATATCGATATAACGTGAAACGTTTTACAATGTAATCGGGGTACACGCATTTTGAAGTCCAATAATGACTTCCATAAGTCCTCCTGCCCATTCCAATTAGCGTGAACAATAACATTACCAAGTCAAAGCGAGTGGATGGATGTTGTTGACGCTTCCAGAACAGAAAAGACAAATTAGACAAACATGAAAGAAGGGCATTACGTCACACTTTTTTCCTCAAAGAAGGGCGAGTTAAGTGTTGCAAATGAACACCAGAGATAACTGGCTAGGGAGCATGTAAAAAACCGATGCATTACTGCCACCTACTGGACGATACAGGCTACTTATTATGATAAAAATACAACCCGGTATCACGCGATTGCGTGCTCCTGCGCACGAACTTAATCTATTGAAGCGTGTTCCAGCGTCTACCATTGCTAAGCGACGTCACCGTCTTTGCGGACAAATTATTTCTCTGCTGAACACTGCAAATGGCCAAAAGACTTGTATCCCCCCCCCCCTTAAATAAATACTATGGCAGAATTATTATTATTCTCATTCAACTTGAACATGTGTTTTTACAGTAGAGTGGTGGAGGGATGACGTATGTTGGCCAACCCGGAAGTGAGCGTCGCCCTGGATTCCCTCGACAAAAAGCCAACGGGTTTTGCCATTGGATTTTGGATTGTTATAAATTGAAACAATTTATTAAATAAATATTTGTGAGATGTCCTTACTCATTTGTGAGATGAGTTTGCTTCCTATTTATGTCGAGTATACACCCCTACTGTCCACAAGCATCCCCTCATATGGATTTGGAGAATTGTTGCCACGTCCCAGTGGTGGAGGCATCATGAAAGAGGGCATTCAATTATACTATGATCAATTAGGAGGCCGAAGCCCTAAAGGAAGTGATGCAATAGGTGACTGAGGGTCAACATTTGAGAACCCCTTTTATCAAAGGGGGTCTCAAAGGACTCATATGCTTCAACAGCGGCTGCAGCAGAAGTGTTGAGACGAAAGATGATAAAGACATTTATAGAATATTCCCATTCACATGATTCTTCGCACGACCTGCAGGTTGGAGAGACTGAAATAACCCCCAAAATGAGTAATAATGTAAAAGCAGCCAAGTCCCACAAATTGCTTGAACTATTTATTTCATTCCATTGTTTCGTTGATATGCATTATTGAAAAGTTTCAAGCATATGGATTTAATGCAATATCCACAAACAGTTCAAAATGGTACCATGAAATGTCTTGTTTATTGTATTAACCAGTTCATTTCTCTTTTGTGAAAGTCACCAAAAGTCAAAAAAAGTTAAACGCAAGGTCACAGGCTAACAGTGGAGCTGTGTTGGGAACCAGCAGCCAAGAGCTTCCATGGAAACTTTCTACCCATGTTAAATAGATTTAGTTGGCAGTTCCTTTTCTGCCCATTTTTTAAACTTGTGGAACCACTTTGCAGTACTGGGAGACACCATTTCTAACGGCAATGGAGCTAGATTCTAAAAATATCAAAAGATGCCCAAAGCAAATACCTTTAACCCATAGTTGTGTTTTATCAAATTAAAAAATGTCAAGAGTTTCATTGACCACAAATTGAGCAGAAATATTTTGCATACAAATCTTTAAATAGGTTAACCACATTAAGAAAAATACATTTGTTAATTTTTTTTATTAGTGAAGCCACAAGTTTTGCACATTATCCAAACAGAATACCTGAAATGTTGATATTTCAGCCCTTTCGGGTTAAAACAAGAGAAAAGGACAACCTAACAAGAGTGAAAAGTTTGGGTTAGGTGACCTATAGTTCAAAGATGTCCCTGGTCAGGTAGACTAAATAAAAGTGTATTCCCAATTGCTCCAGGACATTCGTGTAATTTACTTGTGAGCTCTCCCTCAAGCCTAGAGAGACATCAGTGTTGAACCACCAACTGAAAGAGGGTATTTGCCATTAGTATGAGTGACAACATTTCATGGCTATTAATTTAGTTCATTATATTTAGCCGATTTGAATAGACTTTTCTAGCAGGTGAGGCTGTCTAAATATGGAGCAACTACAAAAATTAAATTTGCAGCAAAGTATAGGAAGTGTTCTAGCAGATATGTTTTAGAAGTCTCTTTTGATAGGCAGGGAATAATTGTCTTTGTCACCCTGTAGTCATGCCATCAAATCTGTTGGGCAAAGTACCGCTACTGATTAATCCAGTAGACTCACCAGTCAAGGCCCCCCTAGTTAGAAAATGGAAGAAACCCAGTTAGTCATGTTAATTATTCTGTTACAAATGAAGACCAATACTTTCCACAGATTGCGATCCAAGTTACTGGCTGCAGTCTTGGATTTTATAGTTCTATATGAATAGATTCAATTTACTAAAATATTAATCATGCTTCAGAAGAATTAACCTTTCTTGGATGGCAGATCTACCACAAGCCTCCATTGCCACAACCTCCAGATGGCTTACGACCTACAGCAACTTCTCGACTACTGCAAGCCAACAAATTGGCTCTTGCACACCAGACACGCATTTTGCTTTATTTTAGGTTTTCAAGCATCTTAAAATACCCAAATCATCGCTCCAATACACTAGTCAGCTAATGGCCTACAAGGAAATGCTGAAGCTAGTGTTGGTGATGGCGATAGAAATGGACAAGCTTGCATGTACAAATATGCAACTAGAATTGCAAGGTTCACAGCCCAGTTGCATAAGTGGTCACAACCGTTGGATTGTAAGCAAGGAAAAAAAAAAAAAAAAAAAAACTTGGCACAAACTAGTCAACATGGTCAATTGAAAGCCTTTACAAAACGACCCTGGAATAGTCAAATGCAGCTTTACTGCGGATGAATTAAGCCAAATTGCATAAACATCCAATGGTAAACAGTATACAAATGCAATCAAGGTTGCACTCACACAAGGCCATCTGGCCGTGGCCGTCGCAACTGTGGCCTGGCCACGGTAGGCTCTTGTACATACGCCATCACGTCGCTAGCATCCAAACAATTCTACCAAACCTTAACCAACTAGTGAAAAATGGAACAAAACTTTAGCACACACCCAGTGACTAATCACCTTGTCCAGGGGTGTTCCAACGTAGTTTACCAGAGGGCCTTGTGGACTTAAAGTAAGCCACACATTTGACAGAGACAGCACGGAATGACGTTAAACTAAGCTAATCTACAGGTTACTAGTGCTCGTGCAATTACATGAGCATTTTGCACAATATTTGTACTCCAAGTCTACGTAAAGCAGGCTTCTTCAGAAACCCGTAGCCTGCTACATTGAAGGGCAACTGTAACAAATCCTGACCAAGACCGAAAGATGGCTCTGGAAGCCACTACGGCCCACGCAGCAGATTACTGCGTGGACCGTGGTGGCTTCCAGATCAACCCTTCGGTGGACCATTCATACACATGTATTCTGAGGATGTTTTGAAGACACTGGAGTCCCATGGCACTAGATTCCTTTGGAGACTAAGTTGGTATGGGGGGGCCCAAAGGGGGCCCCCCCATAGATCTTGTCAGTCAGTCATCTAACACCCGTTAAGAAAAACACACATACATCACAAGATACAAATCAGCAAAGCTAGGTTAACAAACAGCGGCAACATGCATGTCAAGGTGCAAAGAGCAGGGTTACTGATGGCTTGTGTCCGAGGAGACAGCCCAAAAACTTCAACATTTAATAAAGGAAAATAACTTTTACTCACTGCGGTGGTCTGTTTCGAAGTGCCATGCTGGTAGCAATATTGGTCTGGGCTGCTCAGTCAAATGCCCACAAAAACAAACGCGCAACAACGCATGCTTCCAGTTTGTATAAAGTGACAATAGTGATCTGCAATCTAGATCGAAAACTTTCAACACTCCCTGAACTCAACCTCGATTGACACAGGCCGATGCAAAGTAAACCAAACCCATTGTGTTCAGCTTTAATAAAGGGGTGCGTGACAGGTGATCTCAATAAGAGCTAATCAGAAAGAACACACTGTGATCGGCCATGAGTGAGACGTTCAAAACGAGAACGAGGATTTAACACCAGACGGAATTGTTACCATTCAAATTCAAATTTCTTTAATATTGGATAGGTTATGATATCAATGATTTGGGCTTTGAGTAGGCTTATATTTCTTAAATATATTTCTTAAATTTTTTCAGCCCTCTCAGCTTCTCTATAATTTGCCCAACACATATTTTATTCTTATTCTTTATTTTGCCATTCATATTGAATCTTTACTGTGTTTTATTGTACAACACAATCATCGAATAATTATTGATAATACTCTCCCATTGTGTTGATATCCATCTCCTTGGCTGCATTAAGACGAGGCTCGGGTCAGAGCAAAGATCGGGATCCACACATGATAAGGGATAAAGTTATTTATTAGAATAAAGTAAGTATCATGAAATCTGTAAAGGGGTCAGTGTAGCGTATGGAAGATTAGAAAATGTGCGATTATATGGTTTGGGCAGAAAACCAGTACCAAAATCACAAGGACCGACCGAGCCAGAACGGAGGAAACTTACCCAGACAGACAAAACAAATACTGGGAACAGCAAACCATCTTTACCATGTTGGAAATACCCAAACAAAATGCAACAAACCAAACCTGATCAGCAAACCAACATATATGACCAACCAACTGAACTACTGACCAAACACACAATTCTTTCGACTAGCCTATGTATATGGGCAGTGGAAAGTGTGCTGTGGGGATGTTGAATAGTGTTAACATAAAACAAAACATGGAACCAATCCAAAGGTCCAAACCCTTAAGGAACCACCCTAAACAGAACCCAAGCCCACCTGCCTCTGTGGAAAGAGAGAGAGACTGGCTAAAGCCTGCGTGGCAGACCTGCACAGGTGCACCTCATCAGCTGACAAGCCTCTCAGCCCCGCCCACTGGCTACCTGTAGCAGGTAGGCAAACACAGAGGACCCAGCAGACGAAGGAGAGAGAGAGCAGTCACAGCTGTCACATCTGTTGCCTGAAGATTCTTTGTTCGTCTCCAACAAAACCTTCCAAACAGATGAATCATTGGCTCATCCCAGAAGTGTCAAATTACTTTTGTGTGTCAAAACGGGCAGGGTGGTCGTGGACTCCTGAAAAATACTATGGTTGTTTTGTATGTAGAATAAAATGCCATTGTACATTTAAAAAAAAAAGGGAAGACTTTCACAATGCAGGATTCTGGGAATGCAGTGATGGAATCCCGATAACACCTGTTCCCTAATAAATGGGCTCAAGATTCTGAGTCTGCCTGCAAGAGGTTGTGTGTGTGTGTGTGTATGTGTGTGTGTGTGTGTGTGGTTGCAACCCGGTATCACGCGATTGCGTGCTCCTGCGCACGAATGTTAATCTATTGAAGCGTGTTCCAGAGCACGATAGTCCGACTTTTTGCGTGTTACACACAGAACGAAATGTAAACCAATGCATTCTGAATGGGAGTGTTCTAAGACAATTATATCTGTACGGAGCTCCATAAGGGACATTAGGGAGAACGCTCCCGGACAGAACCTTAGGTTGGAAGTCATGCTTAGTGACGACAAATAGCCTACTTCCAATTGAATTACAAAATTTAGAAAATAGGCCTACGTGTCCCTGATCACGTTTCAATAGATTCAATAACGTGACAGTGTCACGTATTTCCGTGAGACCATACCCGTACTTCCATGAGTATACTGAAAGGAAGTATACTATCCGCACTATCTACTATGTTATTTTTTCAGATGTGAGTGCTGTTCCAAATCGAGTACTCCGTGGTGCACTAACCGGAAATTATAATCAGTATTAAGTCAAGAGTTAGTTGAATTAGTATTAACAAAATTAGGCTGCCTTTTTACAATTGTTTATGTCACGGTCGGAAGCTTTTAGCTGAAATTGAAAAATAAAGTGTTTTAGCATTATTGTAAGCATACCGAAAAAGTATTCCTTGAAGTTCCCTGGTTCAGATTCATCTCCTGTCACACGGTCCCGTACCTCAGCAGATAAACCAGCCCCACTCCATACCCTTCAAGAAGCTGAGCCGCAACATGCTCTATGAGCTTGGCATAAAGGCAGGCTTTCCTTTGGTGGATTTCTATAATAGGAAATATGTTTTTCAATCTTCATAATGTCAAATTTATTAATACTTAAACCTTTATAATTATAGTTATTCTATTTATTGTATTCACTATTTAGCCATTATAGTGTATATGATTCTCAATGTTGGCCTTCCAATACTTGTAGAAATTGCACTACAAGAGAGTTGAGAGCCTAAAATTGTAAACAACTAAGATAATGTATTCATTTGTTTATGTGAGGTGTGGTAACGGAAAAATGTGATGTGCTGAGGATGTGGGTCCTCAAATCTCTGGTGGCTTTCCTGGTGTTTGTGTGTGTGTGTGTGTGTGTGTGTGTGTGTGTGTGTGTGTGTGTGTGTGTGTGTGTGTGTGTGTGTGTGTGTGTGTGTGTGTGTGTGTGTGTGTGTGTGTGTGTGTGTGTGTGTGTGTGTGTGTGTGTGTGTGTGTGTGTGTGTGTGTGTGTGTGTGTGTGGGGGACTGAAAAGCAGAAGTGATAATTGCAGCTGGGGGTTTAATGAATTCCTCCCCACTTCATGACCAAGTAATGACTGAACCAGCATGGAACAATTCAGTCGATTTGCTGCTCCCGCGACCTCAAAGCTTCGGTAAGATTATGACACTTATTTTGGTTCTTCTCCAATTGATGAATGATTAGCCTAACTATGAATAGAAAACTACAATAACCCCCATTGCTGTTTAAAATTCTGGTAATGTTGAACTAGGCCTGCTAGGGTCGTTAAATGTAATGTGTGACATCTGTTTTCATGTCTTCATGCTGTAAAAAAAAAAAAAAAAATGTTACATTTCACATCTGTAGCGACCAATGTTGACTCTACAGAGAAGAAATTGGCTGGCAATAAATAAAAACGTAGCTATCAGGTTTGTCAGGAACTTTTGGTGACCCTCTGAAGCAGTTATTAAACGAGCTTGAAATAGAAGTGACGCGTTTAAGGTGAAACTGAACCTGCTTGGAGAAGCTGCAGCGTGGAGCTGGAGATGACTCGCGGTAGATTCCCCTTCTCCCACTCACCCCACCTGCTCCTTCGACCGTCCACTGCTGTACCTTAGTTGGCTCTTCGCGTTGGCGCTGGGGTGGCTATGCTAGTTATAGAGTTCATGTGGCAATGTGGCTTATTTATTTTTAGGCAACTCCAGAAAATTGTTCAGGACATCAGTAATAACGAAGACAGCCTCCTTAACAAATGGCGACGGTGAGTTTTGTAAGACGTTGTTCTTTTAGAAAAAGAAATATTAACCTCCCCCTTACAAATTAGAAATCGTATGGTGCACCCATGTGCATCTGAAAACGTCGATTTCTCTATTTATGTTGAAAATTAAAATGGAAAAAAAATCATAGACTGAATGAATGGCAGCTATTCACTGAGGAAGACAACATTGAGGCTGCAATATAGTAATATTTTCAGACCCCTAATCGAAACATACATTATGATAGTGTGAAAGAAAAGGTTGCTTATTCATTATCGTTTTTTCCCTTTAGACACAGAGACAAACACGGCCCCAAAGTTCCAGACAGGGATTACCCAGGTAACACATCCAGCAAATGAATGAATTAAATTTATTAAAGTACTGCATCATATTTCCTATTAAATATTCTTTGACTAAATATATCTGATCTATTAAAATGATCAGTTTACGGAAATTTCGTCCCCGGTACATCGCCCCCATGGAGAATGTTCTCTCAATCTAGCAAATTTGCTCAAATAAGTCAAGCAAATATTTACAAAGAGTATAAATGATTTACCGCTATTATCATAGGAAACTGGTTACATTGACATGTTAAATAGTCCTTTTCCTGTTCACACTATTTACACAGACTTTTGGGACACTCAAGTGTCAACAGTCTCAACAGATTCAAACCGGGGGTGATGCTTCCTGGGCGAGTCGCATGGTCTCCCACACGTCTTTTGAAAATAGTGCGAGTGATCTTACACAACATGTAGATGTGTTATATTTGGCAAGTTAATGCACACATCTCATAGCAAGCAGCGAGAGAGATATGTGCATTACAAGCATTGAAAGGGTCTGGCGCATTAAACTGTGCATTGCGTTTCATATGACCATTTAATGATGTCTTAACTGTATTAAATCTTTTGGGTTCCAGTGGATCATTTTGAGGACACTGAGAGATGGTCTGATGTAAGTAAGGCTCAACATTTCTGAATCATTTCTCAAATATTACAAGCACATCTCTTATTAATTTTTCGTAATTATATCCTAACAAAAATAAATCTTCTTCTTCATTAGTAAAATTATGGACCTGGTTCAGGGTCGTGTGACCGTAATGTGTTATGATTGACCCAGGAGAGTGACTATGAGGAACCCCCTGATGCTGATGGCTACGAGGACCCCCCAGCCCACCAGGTCTTCACCCCGTCCTCCTCTGCGTGTTTCTCCAGAGACAACTATGTCGGTGAGGGACTCCCACCTGAGCAGTAAACTGATCATCCACCGAAAGATGGAGCACCATAACCTGTCTGCATACACATTTGGAATATTTCTTTATTTGCATTAACGTACAACCACCCACAACACCTCAACGCAGAAGTAAAGTCAAAGCAAAGAAAGACCGAACGGAGGTGGTGCCTCCACCCAGCTCCCCGTGGCCTCTGGCGGTTGCCAGGGCTGGGAATAAGCCACATGCACCAGCAGCTGGAACACCTTCCTCTGGCGCCCTCAATACTTTACCATGCTTTTCTGGTCAAACATGTTCTTTATTCTTTAATCCCTGCACCCCCAGATACCTGTCCACATGCTGTAAAGGAAACAGAGCATGAAGCAGTGCTTCTCACTGTCGATCACAGCCTGCTTCTGCTTCCCTTCTCCAGACAGCTGCCGGAGAACGTCCAGCCGGCTCTCCAGGAAGCCCTGGACCTCCACAACCACCAAACCGCTGCCCCCTGAGCCGTGCCCCGCGGCCGGAGATAACGTAATGCTGCTGGTGAAGCTGCGTTAAAAGCTTTTTGGGGGTTTGCACGTGAACCGTTAGGTCTTTGATTTATTGATATTTTGTATACTTTGGTTTAAACTTACGGTTTAGTCACAGGCTAATTTGTTGTAGGAGGATTACATTGATCCAGAGAGGAGTATCCGAGACAACAACATAAAGCCTGCAGCGAAACCGCTACAGGGTAAGAAACATTACAGTGTGTCCCTTTGAAAACTGTTCAGTATCAACACAATGAATAACACGAGAGAAAATGATCCTATTCCTCTAATACATGTAACAGGTGTAAATAGCAGCCCTGTTGTGTCAAAACCCCTGCGGAAACTCCCGTGTAGTCCTGGTAAGTTGCACTTCCTGTCAACACAGAGCTAACACATATTTTGCACGGCCCACCGGTCGATAATAACAATAACATTGACTGTAGAGAATTCAACACTGTAATAACAGCAACTCAAATATAGATTTTAAACAAGATTTATTCTTTGAGGATGGCCTCCAGAAACTCAACTGCTACTTAAAGGCACCCAGTGCAACTTTCGAGGCTTAAAAATAAACATTCAATTTCTAGTCTTTTTTACACGTAGTAAGTTTCAATAACTCCATACCATTACATACCGACATTCAAGCAGCAAAGATGAGACGTCGTTGTGTGGTGAGAACTGATAGAAAATCGATAACAACAACAATGCCGCCATTTTCTTTATTTTTTGTAGCCTACAATAAATAAAGCAGGCTTCCAGTCAATGGAAAAATGGCTTCTCCCCACCGGCGATTGTTGTTGTTTACGATTTTCTATCAGTTCTCACCACACAGCGACGTCTCATCTTTGCTCCTTGAATGTCGATATGTAATGGTATGGAGTTATTGAAACTTACTACGTCTAAAAAAGACTAGAAATGGAATGTTTATTTTTCATTGAATGTTTACATAAAGTTGCACTGGGTGCCTTTAAGCTACAACGTGGGTGTAAATTTAAAGAAAAGATACAGTTAAACTGTTGTTATTGGCTAGATGTAAAATGATGGCATTCATGAACATGAATATGCAATGATTCATGAGCTTGGTAGATAATAATAATGACAAAGATTGATGTTTGTGTTTTTATCTGTGACTTGTTTCTGTTTCAGTTGTGTATGAAGTTACTCTCCCAGAGGTAGGTCCAGTTTAAACTAATAATGATAGTACTAAAACTACATACGTAATAACCAAATATGTACTTTGGAATTTACATCTGGTCCTATGTTTTCACATCTTAAAGGAGAATATTCCTCCAGTGAGCAGGTGAGTTTCACACTCATTTATGATTCTTATTGTCCATTCATATATTGACTTATTGTGTTAGTAAATGCACCTGAAACTAATTATTATTTTCTACATGATGAATTTGCCCCAAATAGACAAACACAACCTTTGCAAACAAAACTCAGTACCAGGTAGGTTGGTATCCATTACCACAGTCAATTTACATCCAATTGTATAAAAAAATCCCTGTCCATTGTGTAATTTGTATAACTGGACTTCCCTTTTCCCTCTCAAGACTCATCAGCCCTCGTGTGGTGAGTAAGAGCAACTGACAAATCGCACTATTTAAATCTCGCTCAACATTCAAGATTATGACGTTGATGATGTTTTGTTATTTCTTTTTCCAGATCCTTGAACAATCGGACACTGAATTTGAAGCTTTTGACCCAGATATCAGTAAGCGTTAAACTAAATCAACCTTTCAAAATCTATACTCAACATTAATCAAGGATATATATATATATATATACATATGCTTTAATGTTAATAAATCTCTGTGAATAGGATTTTTTTTGCATTCTATTTTCTAAATGAACAGCACACGAAAAAATGACTTTCAAATCGAACTCCAGTGATCCATCAACAACAGTTTATGAACATTTTTTCTTCCATTGTGATCATTTGGGTCCATTTTCTGCAAGGACCCACGACTATAACCAAAACCACCCAGATGTTTATAATAAGAAACCAAATTCATTCTATATCCCTATAGGCCAAACAATCCCTAAGATGAGCCGTGGCCATCCCCCGCCTCCCAAGGCTTTCACAGCTGACTTCAGACCACCCATGTAAGCAGGTTGCATTACAGTTGGTTTGTTTGTCTCGGAGTTGGGTTGTGTGAGTCAGCACCATCAGAACGGGTGCGCGAGATGCTGTTCAACAAAGACATTTTGGATTTGCTTTGAAATATGTAAGAAGGTTTAAGCTGGTTTTGTTTCCCCCTGTAGGATTCCTCTTCCACAAAAACCGTACTCCCGCAGTAAGCAATAGACCTTTCTCTTCTCTTGGATTGACAACATGCTCCTCCAAACCTCCTGGGGTCATGCCGCTAAGACTAAGCCCAAAACACACCTTGGACCATCGGAGCGGATAGCAGAAATGTAACTTGTTTCTCTGCTATCTTAGGACAAGCCGATCTCAGTTTGATGGTTGCGACTGGATTGCAGGACATGGACGAGGTTAAGCCATTTCTCAACTCCGTTCTCGTAACAACTTTCGTAAGCTTTCACAAGGCGTATATTATAGTGTGTTGTGAAATAAACCCCACGCTCCAATTCATTATTTATTTATTTTTTACAGAAGTCAGACATTGATAGACAATCCTGGTACGCCAACACGTGCGGCCGCAAGACCGCGGAAGAGCTCTTGATTCAATCTAACAGGGTCAGAAGAAACCATATTATAATCATCAGCATCACCACAGTCATATCACACCACAACATCTGATTTTAGCAAGCCATTAACCAAAGACAGCGACGTGATTATTCAAGGTGTGTGTTTCCCTGGATCAGGACGGCTCCTTCCTGGTGAGGCGGAGTACTGGGCAGGACCCGCAGCAGCCTTACACCTTGGTTGTGCTTTACAAGGGCAGGGTGTACAACATCCCTGTGCGCTTCATCCAAGCGACGCAGCATTACGCACTGGGCCGGGAGAAAAGAGGACAGCAGGTACGATGAGAAATTATTCGGGATAAGTGGAAGTAGTTCCTATTGAGAAGACTGATTGGTCAGTTGTTGATTTCCCAGGTATATAAAAGGACACCTCAGATGTGCTATGAAAGGAGGTTTGTGCAGTGCAATGATTGGCTCATGATGAGGCCATATCACTCCTTAGGTTGTGCTGTGATATTGAATATAAGCACGGTTGTGTTTCAGCTGTAGGTTTCATCATTTATTTGGCTCAGACCAACATGAATAGTTCTCAACAGGACTGGACTCTTCCCAAGTAACACATGCGTATTTTCCTGCCCACTATGTTTCTATTCAGTGTGCAACCACTGAATATATGTTTGGGGACATGTGTGGTTCTGATGAGTTAACGCCTCATGCTTAGTATGTAATCAACAGTTATTAGAAACACCTGTAAAGCTGACTGTAAGTGAATAGTTAAAAGTCCCAGTGCTCTTATACTCTATCAGCACTCATTGATTGCCTCTCGTCCAACCAAATTACCTGGTCAGAACTAACTGTGTTGGATTTGCTCATAATTTTGACGTTCTTAGCATACATTTTACAACCGTTGTTTTCTCCTTGTTACTCTCTTGGTAACTCTCTTCAGTTTATACCATTGATGTTTTTTATGCAACTAATTTGGCTGATGCACATAACATAACACAACATGATGCTAATGTGGTGACATAACCTCAACACTCTTGAAAGAATGTAATCTTGAAAGACTAACGAGGTCAATGGTTAGTCCAAGAAATCTCTTTGCTCCAACTTGTAGCATCTAAAATAGGATGAGCCCTTTAAGAAGACAATGTGCCCGGTCGGGTCTAACCTCGCTCTTCTCTGTTCCTTTAGCATTTCAGCAGTGTTTCCAAAATCATCGAGAACCACCTTCAGAATCCCCTGGTGCTGATTGACAACCATAGTAACAGCAGGGACATCACCAAACTACGGCACCCAGTCAGGTCCCAGGTGGTCCCACAACGTTAATCCATACACAAGACTGTCACATGGGCAAAAGATGCATCTTCATTGACTGATGCATCAGACAGCTGATTGCAAATCGTTGAGGGCACAAATCCTCAAGCGCTCCATGCTTGAACATTTGCCCAGAATTGGAGGGATAATCACTCAGGCTGTACTCGAGTGTCTCTTTGATTTCCACTTAAAGTGCAGCAGTGATGTGTCGTTTCAAATAGCTGTACAAGGCTGCAAGTAAGCCAGGACTTGACTGGGTGAGCTCACTACTCGAATCAAACGGAACAAGTGAAATACAGCTTCAAATCCCATGGATGTCTGCTCGGATTACAGCACCGGCATCAGAACTGTAACTGTATACTGTAAATCATTGCTAAGAGGGATACATTATAACCATTAGAAATAAGAATTGTATTGGTTTCAGGATGAGAAGCTATGTATTGTTTTATGTTCATTCTAAATAAATTTATTTTTTATTAAAGATAGTGCGTGTTTTATGTGTAAGGTGTCTACAACAATGATGAAACAATGAATTCACAAACTATGTCCATTTATTATGGGGTTTAAAATGTAATGCTGTAATTCGTATGCAGATTGAATGCATAGCAAATTAAATAAAAATACTAGGCACTTGGTGACAGAAAATTCTCAGGTAAATATTTTGTACAGTACCTCTCAGAATGTATGTACAATTATAGATCCTTTGTAACCCAAAAAATATACATGTACAAATATATCACATTGTCAATGGTTTTTTGAGCATTCGCTCATCTGCTGGGCTTCATGGTTTGAGTTAAATTTGTCCGATGGTCCTTGGCTGAATTATCTTTTCCTGCAGAAGGGTTATTGTACAGCAGATGGACACTGAGGCTGAGATTGTCATAGGCCTTATAAAGGTGAGGTAATGGGAAAATCTCCCATAGTGCAATTATTTTTTTGTCTTGTTTTATTTCAAGTTAAAAAAAGAAATCGAACTTATAATGATCAATAACTATGCGTTTAAAATCCAGATATCAAAGCCAAATATTTTCTATTTACTCATTGACACTATATAACACAGGTTCGATTTTTAGACATCGTATTCTTTGGACAATTTACCATCAACAGAGATATTCTATCATCAAAAACATACTTTGGAACTTCAGTAAATCCAACAACCTTAAAAAATTAAAACATAAATAAAAGCATGAACAAATAGTTTTGGTATTTCCCAGTCAATTGGGGAGCCCGGTGTCCCCCGTGCACATACATAAATATGCTCGCCACCACAATGTACAGCTGACCCGCATGGCAGAGATCGGGCGGAATGGCACTTGCATATCAGTGTTTCATGCAATCACCTGCAAGACAGTGTAAATAGATTCAATATCTAAGCCATTGCCGCGACCAAACAAAGGCGATCCAAGACCGATGACTTCGACTCCCAACCTACTGCAGTATTTTATAAACAAATTCTAAAAATAGATTTACCCACAAACTACTTGTGGGGAAACAAGCTAATGTTTAAATGACCCTGAGTATACAAATCCTCTAGGAAGCTTGACAATGCAGTTCTTCTCGTAACTAGTTTGTACTTAAGACTTAAAGAAAAAGAAAAGAAAACAAGCCACCGTGCGTTCCTAGTTCTCCTCTCTCGTGCGACATCACATTAAGTTTCAGTGTACTTTTTCCAGTGTGGGCGACATGTCCGTCTCTTCACAGTGTGGCGCCCTCCACTCCATCAGGTGGCGCTGCTGGTGGCCGGTCCACGAGCTCCGGCTCCCGAAGCCCCGTCCGCAGAACCAGCAGCGGAACGCCGCCACGGGGTCCGTCGCGTCCCCCGCCCCGCGGACCACCCGGTACTTCCTCCGGCTGGTCCGCCTCAGCCTCAGCCTCAAGAGGAACCTCTCGCGCACCCTGCTGGGGCGACACGCGGCGGCAGCGGCGGCGGGCGGCGGGGGGGCGGGAGACGGGGGTCCCGAGGGCGGAGCCGCGGCCCCGGCGCCCTGAACCGCCGGGGAGATGGAGTCCAGCGTTCGGCGGGACAGCACCACCCGCTGCACCGCCCCCCGGTGCCTGTGGACCGCCGTCATGAGCCGGACCACCTGGGGGGGCGCGGCGTCCGGGTGGTTCAGCACCACCACGGGCTGCTCGCCGCGCGGCCGCTTCACCGCCTGGCCCGGGCTGAGGGGGGTCAGCCTCAGGGTCCGCTCCGCCGCCCTGGGGGCCACTGGCCACAGGGGGGCGCTGACGGCGGCGGGGGGGCCGTTGGACGCGGTGTGGCCGGGCGGGGGGCCGGGGTCCTCCGGCGGAGAGTGAACCGGGGGGCCTGCGCCGACAGGGGGAGACAAATATGAGGGAGGAAATATTCATATTGGAGGGACGTCGATTTACACGTTTGCATACAAATTTTATGTTTTATTATTTATTTTTATATTTTTTCTTAGAAAATGCATTAATAAATTTTCAAGACTATGTATTACTGTCACAGGCGAGGTGCACATGCATCATCTTACCCAGCGATGGGACCAAGGCTTTGGCAGCATGGGGGGATATGGCGCCATTATTCCTTAGCGGGTTCACGGCGTCGATGGATCCACTCTCCTTTCTGCCGAGCACCGAGTGGTCCATACCTCGGTTGTTCCCTCCCGACGCTCCAAGTGTGGCAGTTGGAATATTTAGGTTTTCAGCAAATCCATTGGTCGAGGCAAACTGACTCTTTGGCTTCCCGGTGCCATCGGAGGGAACCGAAACGTCCATTCTGTGAGCGTTCCCGCAGCACTGCCCCCGTGTGACTGAGAAGAGCTCCCCTGGTCGTGGCCGGGACTGCAGCGCGATGGACTCCAAGGTGCTGTGCAGGTCAGTCTGTAGACTCACTTTAGAGTTTTCTTCCGATGGCTCGTTGACGAGAGGCTGCACTTGTTGCTCCACAGCTGGCAGGGAGGGTAGTAGCCCATGACGGTCGCCTGCTAGGCAACCCTCCGGGGGCAGGAGGGGGCTCTGTGACATCCACTGCTTGTTCTTGACAGGGTCCTTCTTCAGAACCAGCTTCAGACCAAGGCCTTGCAGCTGTTTCTCCAGCGCCTTTGGTCTGCTCTTTTCCGTGCGGCCACCTCTTCTGCCCCTATATTTACGTTGGGCCGGCGTTCGGGTATCTCGCTTGTTGGCCGTCTTTGGCTCTTTGGCGGAATGGAGTCCATCCTCACAGGAATGATCACATTTGATCTCCTTGCCATTTCTACTGTGTTCCTCCACATTTTGGTGGAGCCTCGATTCCTGATTCTCTCGGTTTTCCTGAATGGGACGGCCCGCAGCAGACTCTGGCATGGCCGCGATGGAAGGATCCTCGTTGATATTATTTTCAGTTCCTGGGCAGTGGGTTTGGTCATTGCCTAATTGAGGTTGACCTCTGTTTGGGTCGAATACACAATTAGTGTCGAGGTGGGCACTCCCCGAGGGAGAGGTTTCTATCTTTTCTGGAGGCGTAGTCTTTTTAACGTAGGAGCCAGAGTTCTGGGGAACCTTTAGCTTATTTTTGACCATGAGGACATTGAGGTCCTTGCTGCTGTTGGACATCATAGCGTTCTCTAGCTTCGGATGCATGTTTAAGTCCTGAGGGAAACTCGACAGCACACTCTGGAGAGCTTTGGTCCACTTCTGGCCGTCTGTCCCTCCAACTGCGGACCTGACCAAAAACTGTTGAGTCTCCTCCAGCGTTCTCTCTGGACTCGACAGGCTGCAGTATTTGTCCAGGAACTCTCTACCGGGCATGGAGAGGCAGTCTCTGGACAACCAGCGCATGTCCCTGGCGGTGTTCCGGGTCACTCTGTTCCTCATCTTAGGAGCCGACGGGTGTGGACTGTTTGTAATACGGTGGAGCTCCTTCATGTTGTGGTCCGCCGTCTCGCCCGCATGGACAGTGTTCATGTGCTTAGTGATCAGGCGTTTACTGGGCCCCCTGTAGCCACAGTGCTGACACTGAAGGCCTGGACCGGCTGCTTTAGATCTGACTGGTTTCATAAAGTCTGTTGTGTGAAGGGAAAGGTCCAATTCACCCCTTTCTTCCATAGGTAAGTCGTGAAGATGCATATGCTGTAAAAACGCATGTACTTCACGGGTGGAGAACTTATCGCACAGTTCACATGAAAACCTGCCCTTTTGGCAGTGACAAGAGGTCAGATGTGAGCAGTACTCCGGCAGCGTTCGCTGTACATTGTCTTTACAAATGTTGCAGCTCGGAAAAGTGTCCTTGTGGCTTAACAAATGGACCTGAAGAGAGGAGAATTCGTGTGCTTTAAAAGAACAAACATGACAAGAGAAATCGGGCTGATTTCCCTTGTGCTTTTCCTGAAAGTGTCTTGCGAGTTCTTTGGGAACAAACTCTGATTGGTCGTTGCACCGTGAACATTTGAACCTGAGCATACTGGGACTGTTGTGAGCCTTGTGTTGCCCCCGTTTCGCCTTGTCGAGGGGCCCATTCGACGGAGCACAGTCTGTGTTTGGCTCCCGCCGCTTTGCTATCTTCTTTGGTCCGGTCTTATCTCGACCTTGCATTGTCGGGGGCTGCACGGCCGTCTTCCTGAGGCGAAGTCGTTTGTGCCAATCTCTTTTCTTCTTGACAAGCTGATTATCGTCTCCTGAAGATACAGCCGCACACATGTCTGCCGAATCCATTTCTAATCAGCTATCTGTGAAGTTAAAGAAAATGTCAATGCATGACATTTTTTGGGAGAATAAATAAAACCCTGCTTTTGAGTGTGGTCCATGCCTAGAAACTTGACATCATTTTAAGTTCATTTCAAACGTAGCCTATTGATAATGCCCATAGGAATTGAGTGATGTCTATGTAAATGTAATTGAATAACCTATTCAACTCAAACAATTGTTAGCAATTAAGTCGAAGACAGAAACGTAAAAGGGTGTCTCCCTTTAAACCCACGCTCTACGTGGCTTAAAGTGTTTAACGCCTTTACAGTGATACCGTATAGACCAAATCTGCTGAAATACACAACTCGATTATCCACAAGATACACGAAATATGTTCAATTTAAACCACCTGTTCACATCGCCCTTCTACTAAAACAAAGCCGCCTCGCCATTAGTTGCACTTCAGTCAAGTCGAAACAAAGTTGCAACAAATCAGAAGATACGCCGATGATCAAACGAACGTTTAATTAGGGCTTCGTCAAATACGATTAATCCGGGCATCCCGGCGCCGCCATTGTGCAATCTGTCTTAACCACAACAAAGTGATGCGACGCTCTTTGTGACTAACAAACACCCCGAGAGTAACGTATTAACAAGTGATACACAAGTTGTGGCCCGCGATGCCGTCCCCTCAGTGTACAACTAGTCTGAAACAGCACAGTTCACTTTCGGAGGGACACCATTACTCAAGGGATGGACGTTATTCCACTTCGCGTTGGAGTTGGTTTGAATTAACATGACGCACAAGAGCTTAAAAGACGGAGTAACACAACAAAAAAAAAAAGCGTATGGTCCAAAGTTATTCCGATTCGTTTGCTTTGCACAAAGTTAACGCTGCAGAGAAAGCCCCCGCCGGTGTCGATCACAGACGAATAACCGACGTTTACACACTTCCCTCGGTGTTTTTACCTTTCTTTTGTAGAGAGCTTGACAGCTCAGCGAACGGCAGCCATGATGGTTTCATCCGGGGATTACAGCCCTGAGCTCCTTACTTCCACAGCCGGAGAGTAGACCGTCAGTGGAGAAGACTCCCTCATAGGACAGGCCTACACAATAACTATTTGTAAAGTGTGTGTTCAGCTGGATTGATCGAACAAAACAGTCGCACGCATAGGCTTCCAAATAAAAAAAGGCAAATTAAAGCTGGCTAAATGTGTTTAACATGAATAAATAAATAAAAAGGCATTGTATTCTACATGTTTGCGGTTGTCTGAAAAAACAATGGCCAGATATTTGGAAGGTTTCCAAGGTGGTTGAAAGAGGGTACCTCGCGGAAAACGGTACCGACCACCACTGGGTGTCCCGAATAAAGGCTTCAATGTCTCCCCTAGTGCCTGGAGGAACACTTCCGCCGTGTCTACAGACCCCCACTCCCTGCTCCCTGCTCTCCCTCACGCTCTGCCTCTACTGCTCTAACCGGGTTCCAACCTGCTGTCTGGGGTTTTAACAGGGTGTCAACCTGGTGTCACTGTGGTTTGGACCGGGTTTCAACATGGTTTCAACTTGGCATCAAAATACTTCCACGGGTTTCAACCAATTTTTTAATTCGTAAATTCGCCTGTGGGCGATTTGCTTAACGGAGCGGCAGTACAAGTCATCGCGTGAAAAACCTTCATGAAAGACGCATTTTTAAAACTCCCTTTCCCTAATGTGTGCAAATGAGGCTACTGTTAATTTATTTCACAAAACATAATGTATTTATGGAATTATTTGATTGAGCATTTACATGTTTAAATTGATTGTATTAATTTATTACCTATGCTGATTGTTATTGTATTTAAATTTCTTACTATAATGCATCTTTTTAATCTTTAAAATCTCCCTAAATAATTGAATAGTAGTTGTAAACATATATTAACAATTCAAGGTTAATTTTGAGATTATTTCTTGATTTAATTAATAGAATCAGAATAGCCTAATATTAATGATATGAATAGACATGGGACTAATGGACTATTTAAGATACAGACAATATTGAACCTAGGAATGGATCAATTAGCATGACAAAATAGTATTTTTTATCATGTCAATAGGTTAAAATAAGTTATATAATAATACAATAATTATAATACTAATCATAGCCTATATAATGCATAATGTAGCCTATCAAACAACATGAAAGAAAATAATGCAGTATTTGGGCGGTCGCTACATATAGGGTCATCTTCGTAGTCCAAAAACGGTTGCATGATGCTGGGTTTGCAGATGGTGGAGGGAGGAGCCATGTGGCTGAATCCTCCTCGTTCATAGTGCAGAGCCTGGCCGGGAGTCCTCCAGGACGGCCTGGATCTTCTTGTCCTCGTCCACCACCACCCCCAGACGGGCCAGCCCCAGCTGCACTGAGCTCGCCCTCCCCAGCCGCTCGTGGTCAGAATTGAAATAGTCAGGGTCAAGTGCTGAACAGCAAAGCATCCGTGGCCTACTGGTTAATAAAAGCACTCTCCTACGTCCTCTTCCCCAGATGAGGTGCCCTTGAGCAAGGCACCTGAAGCCCCCGCCTGCTCCCGGGCGCTGCTCGCTGCCCCACGGCTGCCCACTGCTCCGGGCGCGCCGGTGTGGACCTCTGACCGGGTCACTCCTCTGTCTGTGGACGTGGTCTCCGGCTCCAGGATGGGTCAAAGGCAGAGAAAGGATTTCCCCCCAAAAAGGGACAATAAAGGATAACTTAACTTAACTTAACCTGATAGCTTGGGGGAGGGAGACGCTGTTTGATTGAGTCAAGGATGCTCCGATAACAACGCAGTGCAAACAATTGGTGACTATTGACTTTACCAGGGTAGTTAGTGACTACATCAGGGTGGCTGGTGACTTAACCAGGTTGTACTAGTGTGACTGTGTCTAGGACTATAAGGTTCAGCCAGTGAACAACTGGGTATAGATGTACTAGTGAAAACAGTTCTAGCTCCTTGACTTACATCCCTTGACCTAGGCTCCCTTTATTAATGAATTATTTATAAAGGAACGTCAGACTTATGTATGATAGTAGTAGTTGATATTTGATCAGGATAAGATGGCTATCTCATGCTTTCCAATTTCTTTCATATTTGAATGCTTCAGTCCTTGTGTGTATTATATGATCCTATATTATGGGATCAGACCTAAGGGATAGCCTTAATTGCTATTTTTTTCAAATGATAAACTAATTAACGAGCTAACAATTAGACAATGGGGAGGGGCTCAAGAGGCCCCTCCCCATTGGCCTCGACTCTTTTGACTATTTTACTAATTTCATGCATCTTCTAAAGGTCAACCCATTAATTCTATTTGACCTATTCTCCCTTTATCCATACATTGTTGAGGTGACAACATACTGACATCGCATTAATTGTACAGCGAGACATTGTGGCGACGCAGGGATGCATTGGATTTGACTATTTCTATGGATTCGACCATGAAATGTGACTCCCCACCCGTGATTGGGCATCCATCCTAGTTGTAAGCGAACTTCTAATTGGCTGCAGCGTGACTGCTGCCCTGCTCGTTGTTGTGAGTAGCCGTGTTCACCGAACGCGTGCTAGCTCAGAAGAAGCTCACCGTCTCCCGGCACTTCAACATCGCCAACAATGCATGTGACAATGCGCCAAACATAAAGTTAAAGTAACGTTTGTTTCAATTGAAACATTGCTGAATAACCGCCTCACTTTATGTGCGAGCCGGGTGAGTTGAGTTTGCCTGCAATACCCATGTCTATGTTAATAGAAATACATTGAATAAGTGATCTGAGTCCACAACCAGATTGCTGCATGCGAGTTACCAACAAGCTCTGGTTTCCTCCTCACATGCAGAGTTTGTCATGATGATTTAAGTTAATTAATGAATTAACTGCCCTTTGATATTTTGAAATGACAAGGGTCTACGAAGTGTTCTCATAAATGGAGCTTGAGGACCAATGGTGGAAAGGACATCTCGCTGCCGATATCTACCATGCTCTACGATACAAAGTAATACAAGTTTTATTTAAACCGTCAAAGGTGGTTAACTCCATCACAGCCATGCTATTCATTTCTGATATCTCACTCACGTTGTTAACAGGAGCTCAAATTACCCTCCTTCAAAGGACAGTCTCCCCAGCTGAATTTAAGACGATACTTCGCAGACCTCATAGCGGTCGTCTGTAATCGCTTCAGGCTATGTCCAGCCGCCAGACATCTTGCGGTTTACCTGTTGGATCTTTTTATGGACCGCTATGATATCACTGTGCAGCAGCTTCACATGGTCTCCTTGTCATGCCTTCTTCTGGCCAGTAAGTATTTCAATACACATGTTTTACATAGAATGTTTTACTTCTTTACATATTCATCATCATGACTTGGCTTGGTCCCGTAATGCATGCCACCACCATCACACTTTGGCAAGGACCAATTCAATTGAAAATCAAGTCTTTATTGATTGTGATATTTTTCTTTATGTCATTGCAGGTAAGTTTGAGGAGAGGGAAGACCGGGTGCCCAAGTTGGAGATGCTGAACAGCCTGGGATGCATGAGCTCCATGAACCTGGTGCTCACCAAGCAGGGCCTGCTTCACATGGAGCTGCTGCTGCTGGAGACCTTCCAGTGGAACCTGTATCTGCCGACCGCGGCCCACTTCATCGAGTTCTACCTGTCCATCGCTGTGCACGAAGCAGACCTCCATAATGGTTGGCCTATCGGCTGCCTGGACAAAACAAAGCTGTTCTTGGCCAAATATGCTGACTACTTCCTGGAGGTCTCCTTACAAGGCAAGCAGCTGGCAACACTATCACTGAATGAAGAGGGACTGCATACTTGAGTGACACAAGTATTTAAAACATGGAGTAACTAACTACACCATTTATTCGATTTTCTCTTAACGGATGAGACGACATTAAAAGGATAATAACTTCAAAATCAATTTTGAATAAAATGTGTATTCATTAAAAAAAAAAGTACATTCGGTTAAGGATTCATGTAAACAGGAAGCAAACCTATTTATAGTTGGATGTAAGCAATATAACCAAATCCTTTTTTACCATGACCATTGGCTGATGGATTACAATCTGTTATTTCCTCAACGGCTGGACGTTCACACACAAGCTCTGTTCAAACACGCTGGCACACTCAGACTATTCCTCTAATCCATACCCATAAAGATTTGGCAGGCACACGCCAGCTCGACAGCTGTACCTTCCCCCCGTCGCAGGAGCTCAGGCCCATCTTTTGTCGCTTCCTTTCCAGACCATGTGTTTCTGTGCTTCGTCCCGTCACTGGTGGCTGCCGCATGTCTGGCCTCCTCCCGCCTTATCCTCCACCTGTCCCCCACATGGCCCCCCCGCCTCCAGCGTCTCACAGCCTATACCTGGGACGACCTGGTGTCCTGCACCGAGAAACTCATGGTGTGAGTGTCTCCCGTCAGATTACCCTCTCGCACCAACGGTGACACTTTGAGTTTGAGGGATGAATCATTTCTGGTTTTACAAATTGAAATAGGGGTTGACATAAAGGTGTAGCACATGGACTAGAGAAGATTTGCAATTCTAGTCTTATTGCAGCATATTCTTTCAATGAATACACTCGCCTCTCCGACAAGTACTAGAGCCCTATTCTACAGCATGAACTAGTGACTCATTGTAGAAGTGCAACAGGTGCAACACATTGACCTGTGAATCTGTGTGGGTCTCGTCTTCCTGCAGGATTGTATTTATGACTTGACAGGGAACATCTTGTGTTTTTATTCCTAGTGCACATGACGGCGATGTCAAAGAGGCCAACAAGCAGAAGGGTTCTCCTCCAAACCACCAGCAGCAGCAGCAGCAGCAGCAGCAGCAGCAGCAGCAGCAGCACCAGCTAGCTCCAACCCCCAACTACCACACTTCAGGGCAGGCCAACCCCGTGGCTCAGTACCTCCATCGGCCCGTGATGCCCTACCCCCAGCAGACCCTCCCACCGGCCGTAGCCCCCAGCCACCGGTACCTCAACCAGCCCATTGGCCTGCCGGCTCCCATCGTCCCCCAGCACAGCCACATCCCCAACGCTACCACCCACCTGGAGTCAAAGGCTAGCATGTCAAATCGAGCCTACCAGGTCAGCGTGAAATACCCCTTTGCTGCTCCCTGCTTTGATAGGTGATCAAAGCGTGTGTGTGTGTGTGTGTGTGTGTGTGTGTGTGTGTGTGTGTGTGTGTGTGTGTGTGTGTGTGTGTGTGTGTGTGTGTGTGTGTGTGTGTGTGTGTGTGTGTGTGTGTGTGTGTGTGTGTGTGTGTGTGTGTGTGTGTGATCTGCGCCTTCTTAAGTTATCATGTTGAACGAAGAGGCATGGTTTTTATTTTCCTTGTTGGTATGTATACAGCACTTTGATCCTTAAGTAGTTCACAATGTGCAATATACCTACTTGCTGTATACAATATCCAATAGCTTGCAGTGTTTTTGTGTTTTCTTTTGTTGAAGAGATTGAGTTGTTACTGAGTATTAACAAGCAGGATATGTGTGGGTTTAGTGCCACTACGGCTTCCTATTTTGCCACACAATTTTGTGCTAGAGACCAAAAGCAGTCCTGTAGCTGTATTTATTTAAGCCAAAGTACCGCAGACGTGTTGAATGTAAGCTGTATCGTTTCACTTTTTTGTTTTTGTTTGCTACTATGGGAAACTGGGT
The DNA here is from genome assembly GCF_026213295.1 of Gadus chalcogrammus. Classification (NCBI taxonomy): domain Eukaryota; kingdom Metazoa; phylum Chordata; class Actinopteri; order Gadiformes; family Gadidae; genus Gadus; species Gadus chalcogrammus. The sequence goes on from NC_079426.1 coordinate 1,160,995, forward strand.
AGGAACCGACGGGAGGAACTTATTTCAGGCTGTGTTCAGCTGTTGACACAGCATTTTTGTTCTTGAGCAATGTTACCTTGATGAACCTGTTCCAGAAATTGTAGAACGTATTCTGGAACTTTAAAGAACATATGTTAGAAGCCTCTTGGAGATCACTCTTCTTTTTTTTCCTCTGGGAGGAGGTTGGGGGGTAATTGGGAAAAAACAAGTAATTTCTGTACAGAAAATATGAAAATATTTGGCTGTCCACTTCTATCTTGCAACTTTTAATAAAAACGGACATTTGATTAAGGTCTCATGCATTTCATGTATACTATAAATGTAAAAGTAGAGAATGCTAACAATTTGTGCACACATTTATCCATGTTTTTGTATCCAACATCCGGAGGATCTGATCAACATTCCCATTAGTTGTGTTCACTGGTGGCCCAAACATCTACCCAGTCGTTCACTGCTGCAACATAACCGGCCCTCTACTGGCGTTTGGCCAGACGAGCTAAGAAGACCCATGTGGAAAGGATGAGGTTTGGGTAGGGGCGGATGTACACGGCCAAGGCAAATGAGGTGTCTGGGATCTCTGTGCTGTGGATCCCTGTGTTGTAGACTGTGTCCACCAATGAGTTCATGTCCCGGTAGGGCAGATGAAGTGGGAATCCAGTTACCTAACGAACCCACAGACCAAAGGCCCCCATTTCGTATTGGGGTCAACAAAATTCCACAATAAACAAAGATTTTCAACAGGGATAGAATGCAATCATTGATTGCATTACCTATTGAGTAATGCAATCATTCTCAGCCATGGAATCACATCACACGACAAGTCGTTAAGATAAGAAGAAAAGTAGGTTACAATGGTCAGTGGATTCCTAGCAAAACGAGCAGGCTCTCAATACAACCATGGTTACCTTGTAGTCTGTCATGGTCTCCAGAACCTGGACTGTCTCCGTCAGGATGGAGTCTGAGGACCGGGCTCTCTCCAGGAGCTCCAGGGCTTCTCTGAGCATTTCCGAGCACTTGGTGTTCCAGCGAGTGATGTGAGGGAGCCTCCACTCCATTATGCTGTTCCTCAGCTTCACTTCCACCCTTGGACAGAAGATATCCACAGTATAGCAGTATATCCCTTCTTGTGTATCAGCAAATAGTGGGCTTTATTTATTTTTGGAATTTTTGGAAAACACTAGTTCTCTCAGCTGATGCACCCAGTGTTTCCCCCAGCACTGTGTGGTTAAGGCGGCTGCCTTAACAACAATAGGGCCCCGCCTTGTCTACCAATGTATAAAAAAATAACACATATTTTTTTTTATTATGCATTAACAAAGCACAAAACTCTCATAGGGAAACAAAACATATTTCAATCAGGTACAAAAAATAAAGATAAATAATGCATTGTCAATACTGTTCACAACAATAGTCGTGCCATAAAGCTATTTGAGTGGAATCAAACGACGGCATCAGGCGGGTCTAGCTATTATTCCGAGCTGAAACCCTCACTGAAGACCGCACGGCCACGAGACAAACCTTGCCTCGCTCCTTGACCACCTTGACTAAGACATTTTCTGGGGGAAACACTGTACACCCATACTGTAATATAGAATTTAACAGAGTAGACTGTAGTAGGGCTCAAGAACTCTAGACCTACCTCCTTCTGAGGGCATATACCAATTCCATTTCAACGGGCCGGTATTTCACCTGAATTGGCTAGAAAACATGCATTTTGTAGAGGCACTTCAAAGGTATAAGATTTTCTTTGTTAAGATGTATGCAAATACAATTTTCAGACACTTCAATAAATGGTTTACCAATCCAGATGTTGCAGCTTGAGACCCATTGAGGAATAAGGCCTTCCAAGAGCCTGGGTCTGACAAGTCAAAGTTGATGACTGAGGTTCGCTTTGTGCGTTGGACATTAAACCACACCTAAAACACATCCATCAGTGTTACTTAGGATCTTTGTCATTATACTACATGTGCGAAACAGCAGATGAGTCTGAGCCTCCTCCCTTACATTATGGCCGTTCACAAGGCCTTTCACCGTCTGCAGAGGGCAACGCGTGTCACATTTGTCGTAGTGCTTTCCATCCCTGGGGTTCCAAACCAAGTACGTATGGTTGTTTTTGGTGAGAATATACGACGTCTCTTTCTGTAGAATATACTTAGCTTTTACTTTGCACAAAAATAATGACAAAAACATTGTGATTCTGGTATAGTTTTGTGTGGGCCTGAACTAAGTATAGTACAGTAGTGATAATCAACATAATAGCAGTGTAGAAGGCTACCTCAAGGACAGATTCTCCCAGTAGCAGCCACGCCTCCACTTGCTGGTAGTGGAAGAGGTTACACAGGAGAACAGCCAGGCTCATATGGTTGCCCACTGCGAGCTCCAGGCACTGCTATAGAATTGTCAAACAGATCAAGTTCACAGTGATCTTAAAGGAAAAGTCAACAACTGAATAAAATATCTTCACCGTTGGTTACCTTCAAGACATATGTTTGAGGCCCACATCTGAGTTTGCTCTACACATAATCTGGGTCAAAGCATATTTGGAAAAATGTGTAAATGTTTATTCTAGTGGATTATGAGTGTACCTCAGAGGATAACCAAATGACCCTGCTGTTTCCAACACCAGAGAGGCAGGGCACGGTTGGAATCACGGACACAAACATTGCCAGGATATCCTAGTTTACATAATCCAAATTCAATCAGAAAGATACCTTAGTCATACATTCTCAAGGAAGAACATTTAACATTAACATTTAAAGTTCTTTCCAGCTGTGTGTGCAGTTCTGAATCAGCCCTTACTAAAGCAGTCATGCTGTTGAGTGAAGTGTCCTGCAGTATTTCCTTCGGAGGAGCAAGTGGGCCAAAGAACCGGGTAGCCAGGACCAGTCTAGCGTCAGAGTTGAAGACAGTGGTCGATACCCATAGTTTCTTTTCACTGGTGGCTCTGCACTGGCGCTCAAACTCGAAGGCCTGCCTCAGCAGCCCCTCATCTTCGTCGCTGGGAAACTAGAGAGGCCTTAACGATAAGCACTCAACTAAAATAATTTAAATATAATTCAAATTATTATTCTGGATTATTTATAAATAATATAATGTCTATTTTGTACGCACCAACCACTGTGAAATCTGGTCCTCATCCTGAACAAACAAAGGTAGTTTTGCGTAACAAAGTGTTAATCATAATTGGTTCTATCTATGGATCCATTTACCCAACACTGTCATTATAGAACCCTACTCTGGCTGAAAGCTCAGTAGCTATGGAGACCGGTGGGTCCAGGTTTATGAAGACTTCCAGGGAGCTCTCCTCTGTCCGAACCGCCTGGTCGTTGATATAATCCTCCTCCGGCCAGGTGTAGCCAAGCAGAAGCGGAGACTGGCCAATGGGGAGTGACTCACACACCTTAAAACAAGTTGAAGGCATATCGGTCCTGCTATCCAATCAGAGGTCTGGTGTGACGTAGTCTGTGTGACCTCATGTCGGTGCGTGCACAGCGTTGTGTGAGACCTCACCGTGGACTGCTGCAGCAGCGTTGTGAAAGGTATGGTGACGGCGCCGAGCCATTGCCTGCCAGAGAAGACCTGCGCCCCGCAGCCTATCAGTACACTAGTCTGTGATGCACAGAGCCCCGCAGGTAAAGAGCAGAGAGAGAAGAAGAAAGTAATCGTGGAAATAATGAGCAAGGAGGAAGTCATGGATGGAAATAATCTCTGGTTATTTCAGTTGTTGATTCTGATTGCTTGAGATGTGTACCAGCTCGTAAAAGCACAAGATACCTCAGCACGTTGGAAGGAAATGTTATCAAACATATTTATGACTATGTCATTTTCTGCACTTGAAAGCCCTTCTAGGCTGTAGTCCCCTCCTTTGGCCCTGCGGACACACAGGAGAGCATGATATATGAGCTGGAGTCTGCTATGTGAGCATCACTCTGTACAACAAGTAAAGGGGTTGTATTACCTGAAGTCAAAGGTAAAGTCTTCCTTCCAGTGCGGATTAGGTCCCTGTTTTACACAACTCCTACCTGTGATCCCCTGAAACCTGACCTCAAAGAACGGCTGAACATCAACCTGCTAATACAATGAGAACAATGGAGGCGCTATATACAGTAGGTTACATACAGTACTGCAATATTTCACACAAAAAAGAACAAGTTAAATGCACTAAATACTGCTTAATACTACCTATGGTCATTTTGTATTTGTTCAAAATATATATATTTCAGCCATATTAGGGAACTAATTTGGCTCTGTGTCAGATCTTCAGAAAAACTCATTTTTACCTCAGGAATAACTTCTTCCTCTGAGAAGGTTGCCCTGTTGGAACTTGCAGGCAGGCCACACCAGAATACATTTCTGGTACGAATCCTCCTCCAGAACCAAAACAAAACAAGCACCTGTATGTTTTCTGGGGGTCTCCCCCAGCAGACGTACCAGCTGGAGAATAGAGATGTGTTCATGCAAGTTAAGTGGAGCCTTACTTGAGGGGATCTTTCTGTCGGACGGGCAGACCCATGGCGCTGTTGACAGTCACCCGGACCTTAAGGTGTGTGTCTGCGAGCAGGGAGCTGGGAACCAACTTCCTCATTGTGGTCCTTCTAGGGTTTAGAGGACGCAGCCCCCTGAAGATATCCCAGCTGGACTTCCTGCTCGCATCAAGGACAAAGTTTGTTATCCAGCAGAACAGTACAGATGTGTTCAAACTCACTAAATCACACAAAACTCACTTTGGTGAGTCGGCCCCATGATGCTCATTAACAATGTCGGAGAGCTTGTACTTCTTCCTGATGTCATCAATTCTTCTCTTCGCTGAATCGAGCATCTTACACAATACAGAGAAATCAGAGGTTTACTTTCCAAGTTCTGTAAATAGCCAGTGTAATCTGGATGTACGATGTGTACCAGGGCACCCTCTGGGTTTGTTGAATATTGTGCAGTATGTGACTTGTGATTGGGTCCTCTTCCTCCTCCACTAGTGAATAACGTGGAACTGCAGAGTACTCCTAAGCAGCGCCAGAACACAAGTCACTACTCATGGGTTTACACACGGAAATTGCCTCGGAATCATTGCAATGATAAGCTACAAGAAGTTATCAAACCTTCTTAAAATGTGTTGTTAAAGCAAGCATGGAGTCTTTGATCTGGCTGTCGTGAAGTGGGATAGCTTCGGGCGGAGCCCTACGACAATTCCTGGCCCTAAGGAGCTCAAACCGCCGGGACTTATGGAAGTCCTCCTCTGTGGTGAAGTCAAACTCCTCTTCGCAGGCGTACATGTGAAAGCATCCCTTGGCTCCATCTCTCCTCTCACAAGCTTCCTGCACTCCAAAACAAATATAGCATAGTTCACGTAGTATCTGGTGCTCCCACATTGTTTCCTGTTATATACGGGGATATTTGTTGAGCAGCAGGGGATGCAGCCCTGAATGAACAAAAGACAAAACCTACAAGGGAAAACTGTATGCGAGCACTTGACATTTACATGCCGGTGAATGTCGGGAGCCACACTCACCCTGAGCAGCCCTTGGATTGCCGTGTTTGATGGGTGGTTGGGATCATACTTTACGTCTCTCAGCCGGCCTAGTAACTCTTCATGTGTATGGCTCTTCAACACTTGGCAAGTCTGGGAACTGAATATAAATTAGTGCTGTCAAGCGATTCAAATATTTAATCGCGTTTAATCACGATTAATGTCATCGTTAACTCAAGATTAATCACACATTTTTTTCTGCGCTAAATATCCCTTGATTTCTTTGTCCCATTAATTTTTCTCATTTTAATGCTATTGATAACAATATTGGCATATACTGATGAAAACAGGACGATACAAAAAAAAAGCCTATAGTGCAATTAAACGATGAACATACAAACATACTGCCTTGAACATAGCAGTCAGCCTACTGCTTCTTTGTTTTAAGCCAAGAAATGTATTATTATTTTTTTAAGATTAATGCCGTTAAAATTGGTTTGCGTTAACGCCGTTAATAACGCGTTTAACTGACAACACTAATATAGATATAAATAAAATGAATCCAATTGGATGATACATCGGTGTAGACATTTATACATAACATCTGTTCCAAATCATGGAATTGAATGCAGTATGAATGTATTGATTGATTGATTGATTACACAGTTATAAAACACTTAACTAACTCCACAAAAGCACAGAGATAAACAACACATTGCTTATGAATGTCTATGTACATGAGTTTTGATACAACAAAATGTATTATTGTGTTATATTGTATAAAAAATAAAGATGTTATCAAAATGGTGTTTTTACTCACTTGGTAAAATTAGTTTTAGTTGCTTTGGGTGCCATGGAGAAGAGAGATTCCTCTACAGCCCAAGAGAGACCATAGGTCAGCCTACCTCTGCTCAATAGATATCCTGGTTGCTTGTCATTTAGTATACATGTGACATCTAATGATAAAAGAAAAACAACTTGAAGTGCCCTACACATCTGCTTACTTCGCTTTAATATAATTTGCTTTGAATTGTAATAAATGGTTGTTGCTGTTACTCACTGCTCCCGACCCCATCATAGTGAGGCTGGACAACTGGTTTGTTGCTGAACTCTATAGTTTCCAGGAGGGAAGTGCAGTTTGACAGCACGTTTCTATCTGGAATTGGCAAATATACTTTGGCCACCTCAGTGCTCTTTTGTCCTGAAGTTTCACAAATCTAAAATTTCAAGAAGAACAATATTCCCCCCTCTGAGGTGATTACATACACACATATCAAAACAGGGGGATTGAAGCTCTTTGAGGCTGCGATTGGGAAGGGCTCTACAAATGTGCTTAGTGTACACATACCTGCAGCATTATATTCTCTGAGTGGTGCATTATCCGTATGTGAAAGATCTGCTGGATGTTGACTCTGAAGTCACCGTCTAAAGACGCTGGATATGAGAAGGATACAAGTTTCTCATTGTAGAATATTTTCACTGTTATCTTGCGGCGCAGCAACTCGTATCTCCTGGTTCTCTCGCCTCTAAAACCCAAAAGCAACAAAGCAAATGGAATTTCAGCTCTGGGTTAAATTCCTGCCGAGGCTAAACCAATGACTAATGTTGTTCTGTTAATGGTGCACTCACAGGGGGCAGCTCAGTGATGGGGTGATGCTTCTGCTTCTGGAGAGAACAGGGATCAGATCACTGCGCGAGATGGCTGGATTGGCCTGATGGGCCTGATTCTTCAATCGCTCCCCAGGCTCTGTGGTATCCTCTTCCTCCTGGTCAAGGTGATCACTAAATCGCCGCTTGAAAACCCCATCATCTGCAGTCTGTAACAGGCAAACCTTTCAATTGGATGCACTGGTGTACACCCCCACACAATACATCAACAACATCTATCCTTGCCAATGTATTACCACAAATAATTCCTCTGGTTTTCCACTCCGAGTTGCGGATTGGTTCCCACCCATGTCTTTGAGTCTGTTTAGAGGGGAATGAGGGAGTTAAGACCTCAAATATATCTCCAAAGGATGACTAATGGGGATTGGCCCCAACAGCAACAATATGTGAAACAAACAAGGACGTGCACCTGTGCAGCTGTAATCTGACAGTTGTGCTCGTGAACGCATTTTCTGCTCTGTGTTTTTTAATGGTGGTCCACCGATTACATATGTTCTTCAATAGATAGTCTGTTTCTATCTCTCTGTGTTGTCTCTCTGTATCTCTTCTGAAGAAAAAACATGATAGATAAATATAGCTATATCCACACAAGCAGTTATACACATCAGAAAATATTAACAAACAAACCTTATCTCTTGTTTCGTTCCCAACTGGTTTCCTGCCAAGAACCAATCGCGTTCACCACTTTCCAATTTCTCTAATCCCTTTAGCTAATATTGCATGGTAAAAAAAAAATATATTACATTTTCTGTAATTGTTGGCATAAACAAGAGCAGAGATGTTTGGTGTTACACAATACCTTGCCCTGCAGGGCAGTAGTGGCATCTGGCATTTGGCGTTTTTTGTGGTAGAGTTCATGGAGCTCTAACAGGTTTTGTGCCAACACATGTTCTCTACTGAACAAGGGGTGATGTGTGAATATGAGCCCCGCTAGGCTAAGGTCAAGCTGCCACATTGCCGCATCACATTTACTAGATGTGTTTGAGGCTATTGTAGAAGGCTGTGCAGAGTAAAGGAAAAATCATTTTTGGTTGCCAGCAGGTTATATAATGACATTATTAAAAAAATGATATCCAAATGGTATCTTAGTTGGGCATATATGTGTGAATACATGATGTATACACTACAAAGTGATGTATTGTTTATTGACACACTCAGGAGATTATATCGTTTACTTATTTAGATATCTTCTCTATGCATGTCAGGTGCCATTAACTTAAGAAACAATACCTCCCTCTGTCATTGAGAATAGTTATAAATAGCTAAAAGGACAGTGTTTTGCATCAGAAGGCCCACTTCCAGATGAAGCCCCTAACCTGGATGTACCCGGTACTGAGGCCGGGAGAGGGACCTGCTGCAGGGGGGTCTGCCTGGAAGCAGCAGCCCCCCTGCACTGGGTCAGGCAGAGAGTTCAGGCAGCCGCTCGGGTCGAACCAACGCTCTCCCTGTAATAGGGAGCAAACACATCATTCAGGTCTGACTCGTTCATTCATATACTGTACATATTTCTCACCTCAACAGGACTAAATAGTTGACAGGGATAAACTGTAAGAATGTGGCTACACACCTGCCCTCTTTTATTATTATTATTTATCCTAAAAATGGATCTCACTATTTTGAAACTAATTTAATTACGCTACTTTAGAGAGATTACCCTTATATTGGACTCAGATGGTCTGTGTTCAGAACATTGCAGAGTACTTTGCACTGTGCTTATTTTAGATATTGCATAATCATGTTTTATAACCAGAAACTAGAAATGACCGCGTGGCGCCTGGCTGTTGGTTTTGTGATTTTTTTCAAGTAATACCTCATTCCCAAATCATAGCATAGGGATGCAATGTACAGTTATTGAAAAGGGCATTATTGTTAAATGTAGAGTGGTTAACCTTGTCTTGTTCAATGAGTCGGTTGGACATTTTGTTGTTGATCCACCATGGAACCGTAGGTCTATCCTGGACATACAGTCCTTCATCTTCTAAGCAACGCAGCTTCAGATTAGCTTGTGCCAGCCGTTCTTGGGGTACTGTCAAAATATTTATAATTTCTTAGTGAATATGCTCCAAAAACCAGGGGATATATCCACCATAACTTTATCTTACCAGCTGAGAGGCGTGGCACAAAAACATGGGTTTGCTTCAGTCTGCTTTGGACAATTTCTCCAGGAATGAGTGGGTCCGAATCCTCATCGTTCTCCCCAATAATTATTACAGTGTTCTTTTCACTCTGTAAAGACAAAAAACATATTATACATATATAACAATAGATGTGGATGCATCTAAAAACCTAGCTTAAAATGTGAAACTGCTTGCAGTAAGGTGATGAAAGCCTCTCTTGCCTTCTTATGTTGATGTTCTTCATTTTCTTTTCCCAAATCATCAAATGTACCACAGAAGAACTCAAAGGATGCGTTCCCCACCGTCCTTGACATCTGGGAATGCTATAATTTGCATATCTCTTTATTATAATCATTTAAGGAGCATTAAAAGCGATAGAGATGACAACTACCATGCATCAAAGTTAATTATGTTATTCGTCAGAGTTTGTTGGACTTCACAGGACTTGGTATGTTACAGGCCCTTACCTTTTGCTCCATACGTCTATGAAGAACTCTTTCTATCCTGTTGCTGCGACCAGGGGGAGGTTTCATCAACTCTGTTTAATAAACGAAATCCACATTTATATACCGACAGATTAACAATTTAATACAATTTTAAATGATGGTTCATTATGATTACGTGTCTTTTGGGCTTTTTGCTCTTCGTCACACGTGTCTTGAGTTGTTTTCTTTTCGCTCGATCTTACTGAATGTAGATATCCATATGTATCTGCATATCCGCCAAAATCTGATGGAAAGTATGCATATTCATATATAACGTTGATCCAAATTGTTTCTGAAAGGACGGGTTACATAATAAATCAACAGAAGCATTTAAAGGTTTCGGCAGAGAAAACCGTTCGTTTTGAGCGCATGCGTTTGATTCTGACCAACCGTTCGCTCCCTCCTTCAACGTCTGCTCTGTATTTTTATGCGATTGTTATAAAACAAATTACAAACAAATAAAAAAGAGGCAGCTAAGATTCACATTATTTTCTAATGTGTTAAAAACAAAGTAGGTACAAAGAGTTAGGTAAATACTCGACTCACAGAGCCATCATGTAGGCCTACACATGCAGACGTAATTCAAATTAACGGAAGAGGCTGAGACTAGTAAATTAAGCCTAAATAAATCTGTTGCAGATAATAAGCCTGAAACACACACGCACACATACACACGTGTCAGTATAGATACAATATGGACAATGATATGTAGGCGGGACACGCGTTGATTGACAGTATGGGCTCTAACTCTGGGTGTGCTTTTTGATTGGCTCTTCTCATTGCTTGTACCCAATCAGCTTCTGCCTGCCATGGAGGAAGTAATAAATGCAAGATGGCTCCTCATATAAAAACAGTCTTCGGGGTTTCCTTCAGCGTGCGACAAAATTACTCTTTACATCTTATTAGGTTAAAGTATCTATCAGCAAGTATTTCTGAGGGTTAAACCCAGCTACACTTTGATATGCTTATAGTATTTGGCGATATTGTGTGAAAGAAGATATACGAAGAGACAAGAGAGACAAGTTTGAAGCCATGAAACGCTAGCGAACTGGATGCGCGGTTCAGGAGCAGCACAGCCCTTGTTGGCTACAGCTAGCGTGTCACTTCACCAAGTAGTCCAAGATAGCACACACACACAGCACAAGACACAGTCCAAAGTTCTGCTGTCCTCTTGAATGTTGGAGCAGAGATACGATAGCTGAACTATCTGACCATGGCTGTATCGAGGTAAGATGCACTTGATACTGGTTGACTTGGATTTGTGCTCAAGTTGCTAACTTGGCTAACTAGCCTAGCTAACTAATCGTTGCCGGTTAGCCTCCGATTGGGCTGAGGATGGCATGGTCAGACCGGGCCTGCTAGCTTTCTATGTGTAATTTTAAGTCTGATAGACTCGGATCACAGTTTAGAAGGCCACGTTTGTTTAATGATTGTCTGACTTGACCGCACGTTCTATAGATCAACACAGTAAACGACGTGAAACACATTTCTCTTTACTTTACTCTCATGGCCACCTGCTAGTGCTGCTTCAGTGGGAGATCTTCTTATTTCTCCATCGTTTAGCACTTGTTGCAGAACATTGATCTTCTGTCAATAAATAAATGACCCTGCTGTTTTTTTGATCGCCGAAAGCATGTTGGGATGCAAATTTGTGTTGTCTTTTGAGGATGACTGAACTGTCATTTAACTGTCATTTAGCATATAGCTTATCTAGATTAAACAGACATCAAGACATTTCTATGTTTGACACTGTTTAAGATGGTAATTATTTCCCTGGCCCCTCATTTGTTGGGCTGGTTTAAAGTGTATTGTTTGGATGAGAGTAACTAGGTCCAACAGTTTCTAGTCTTAACTTAAACCCCTCTCTATACATTATCCTGGTAAGGTCCTTTTTAGGGAGTGTATAGCTCAAAGGATAGCTTGCATTTTTTGTAAGTTACACACATAAAACCTCATTCTCCTTGTTGTAATTGCGTATTTTGTAGAATGCAAATATCTATTTCATGGTATGCAATGCTATTTGTACTGATTAACCCAAGCACACTTTCCCCAACACCTGAATGCAATAGTATATTTACTTTGTTGCTTATTTGCATCAACACTGTGCTAACAAAATAAGGAAATACTGGTGTGTATAACTGGTATTCTGTTTCTAGACTTGATCGTTTGTTCATCCTGCTGGACACGGGAACAACTCCAGTAACCAGGAAAGCAGCAGCCCAGCAGCTCGGAGACGTGGTCAAACTCCACCCACATGAGCTCAACAATCTCCTATCAAAGGTGTGCGCAGTGCGATACTCTTGCATGGACATGACTTTTCCATGATATGCTCAGTATCGACCATTGTCACTGTACACCATTGTCGACTCCCCCACACTTTTAGTCTTAGTTCAACACAGCTTCATCCCTGTTCGGTGACAAAAGAGAGGCTGCACAAATGCACAAACTCCACATATTCAGCAATTTAACACGGCATGCAAGTTGCCACACTGGTGGGCATCAAGGCACGAATATCAAGGCAGCGTTTCTCTATCTGCTGGAATAATTTAAAGAAAATATCCATAAGAAGCATGTGTTGAGTAATATAATATACATGGTGACCATTGGTGTAACATTATTATTATTTTTCAGGTTTTGAACTATTTGAGGAGTCCCAACTGGGACACCCGCATAGCAGCTGGGCAGGCAGTCGAAGCTGTGGTTAAGAACATCCCCGAGTGGGACCCGGCCCCTAAGCCTAAGAAGGGTAAGCCAATCAAGCAGTCTGGTCAATCAAGGCACCCTTTCCCCCGAGAAACATGTTGCACTTCACATCCTCGTTTTGGGTAGGATTGCTTTGAAACGATGGTAAAAGCGACTGCATTGAATTTACGATTGATTTTCGATGGACCACAGAAGTTGCTATGGTTACTCTTTTCTTTCAGCATCCTTCAAGGTTGAGAGATTAAGTGGAATTTACGGCACTTTGCACCAAACTGTCATCACGCGTTGTCCTGCGACCATAATCAATGAGCAAATATTTGTTCTTGAAAAATACATAAACTTAGTGACATCATTAAGAAAATCAATTCTGATTTATTGTTTCTATATATTCATTGATGTTCCTTTTATGATGGATGATATATTTATGGCAATGAGATGTTTTGTTTTTTTGCCATCAAATGTTGCCCTGGTCATTCCCAAATCATCTTTAATGTTCAAACCATAAAACGCGTGACGCTTAGGCAATGTAGTCTGATTATCATTTTACAAATAGTTGTTAATGTCTGTCAACAGTTTTAACTATTAAAGCCTGCCTTCAGTACAATGGGTGCTGACGGTTTTGACAAGGACTTAATTAAACCTTTTTTGTGTCTCCTTCGTTGTGCTTAATTTAGCAACTCTGTTCTGATTGGCCCTTCTAGAGTGTTGCGACGAAGAGTCTCCTGAAGAGCCGTCATGTGACAGGTTGAGTTTCTACCACTTCGACATCTCCCGCCTTCTCAAACACGGAGCTTCTCTACTGGGATCCGCAGGGGCCGAGTTTGAGCTTCAGGATGACAAGTCTGGTAAGAAGGCCCCTCCCATTCCTATCAGCCACACTTTTCTAAAGAATGCTCATGCACATCCCCAACTTTTGACCCGTGATGCTAATCTTTTATCCCATTACATTAACGAGAATGTTAACTTTTCTTAAAAAGTTTGATTCAGAAGTTGCAAAACGCTTGATTACACTTGAAGTGCAATAACGTTGGTGCTCAATTACCCGAGCAAAAGAAACTGAAACACAAGCTTTAACTTGTCTGCCATTAGATGCGTTTCACTTTCTTTTGCTCAATGTTTTTTTTGGCCACCATGTTGCTGGAGACGGTTGTAAGCATGCGATTGGCTAACATAAACTAAGTAAAAACGTGTCTAAAGGTTTTTTCAAATCAACATTGTGTAGACTGCCCTCTTTGGAAATTCCCTTATCCAAACCCCCTGCATCAGCAACAAATTAGTTTTCTTTGGTAGAATATTTCTATGAGAAAAATTGAAACAAGGCGCACGTCCTTCAGTGGTCCCGCAGTAGTCCTGCAATTACACAGGACTGTTAGGTAAGAAGTCCTGCTATTACACAGTAGGACTGTTAGGTGAGAAGTCCTGCTATTACACAGTAGGACTGTTAGGTTAGAAGTCCTGCTATTACACAGTAGGACTGTTGGGTTAGAAGTCCTGCTATTACACAGTAGGACTGTTGGGTTAGAAGTCCTGCTATTACACAGTAGGACTGTTGGGTTAGAAGTCCTGCTATTACACAGTAGGACTGTTGGGTAAGAAGTCCTGCTATTACACAGTAGGACTGTTGGGTTAGAAGTCCTGCTATTGCACAGTAGGACTGTTAGGTTAGTAGTCCTGCTATTACACAGTAGGACTGTTAGGTTAGTAGTCCTGCTATTACTGTATTAGCAGGACTTCTAACCTAACAGTCCTACTGTGTAATAGTATTACACAGTAGGACTGTTGGGTTAGAAGTCCTGCTATTACACAGTAGGACTGTTAGGTTAGTAGTCCTACTATTACACAGTAGGACAGATGGGTTAGTAGTCCTGCTATTACACAGTAGGACAGATGGGTTAGTAGTCCTGCTATTACACAGTAGGACAGATGGGTTAGTAGTCCTGCTATTACACAGTAGGACTGATAGGTTAGTAGTCCTGCTATTACACAGTAGGGCAGATGGGTTAGTAGTCCTGCTATTGGACTGCTAGTTCTGCTATGACATGGACTGAATGCTGGGCCAGAGTCGGTCTCCTTCCTAAGCAGCAGCACCTGCTGGCCCCACTGCGGTCCACCATGAAGGTGGTTGGTGTCACCGCCCTGGCTCTCATCCCTCTTAATCCTGCCTCTGTGCTCCTCAGGGGAAGTAGATCCCAAAGAGCGCTTGGCACGCCAGCGCAAGCTCCTCCAGAGGAAGCTGGGCCTGGACATGGGCGCGGCCATCGGCATGGACACCCAGGAGCTGTTCAACGACGATGACCTGGACTACACGCAGCACAACGCCACGGCAGCTGCCGGATCCAGCGCCTACAACCACGCAGTGAGTCCCCCGCCGGGGCTGGCCCTCCATGTGCTCTCAGCCAGGGAGTGTCCACCGTAGACCACGGGGTCTGAAATAGATCTCGGACTGAACTTCGTCATGTGGTTAAAAATACTTTCGTTTTTTGTTTTGCAAAGATTATATTTAGCTTTTTCACCTGGTGATTTAGAACCGGTGAGCCGCACTCTCAAAAGAGCCACCGAGTCTAAAAATACTCTTGGATACAGCGGGGAGAAAAAAAGGTTTATCTTGGAAGACGCTGCTGTTTGTACATTTGTCTACGGTTTAGTGGTGCTGGGTCGGCAGACATTGTGGCAGAATTCATGGCCTGATTAACCTGCCAGCGTGAAACTAGATCTGACAAGCCAAGCACAGATTTCTGAACTAATACTCATTAATCAAAAGAAAAGTAGCCCAGTTTCATCTCCAAAGGCGCCTTTTCTTATTTTGTGCACAAACATTATAAATCATCATAGACCACTTTGCTTGCACACTAGGTATTTGTGTGCTTGCATTTCAGCTGCAGCGTCTGCATCTTTATACTGTCTGGCCCTGTAGCCACAACTAAAAATGGCAGGTGTAGGGGTGGATTTTCAGTGCACACTCTGTGGATCACGCATAACAGGGCACTGGGGTTCAGAAGGTTGGTTCGTGACGCAAACAAACCTAGCATTTGCGGCACTGAATATTTAAACATGACTTCGGTTCACTCGCCTGGTGCTCCATCTTCCAGAAAGCGGACGTGTTGCATGTTTTTCATGGTCCAGCAGATCTGTTGGGATTAAACGTTTTGATGGTGCATGAGATTATAAGAGTGATCCTGTTTCTAATGGTGTATGTCATATATTGTAGGACACTCTGCTACTACAATCCCCAATATTTAAACAGTAACTCTAAACCTATTTTAAGTTGACTGAAATTCACCAAGTTCTCGTTCTCAGCCCATGCAGGCAGCAGAGTTGATTGACTCTGAATTCAGGCCCGGCATGAGCAATCGACAACGGAATAAAGCTAAGCGGATAGCAAAGCTAGTAGCAAAGCAACGATCCAGAGACATGGATCCAAATGAGAAAAGGTACGTTTGTTTTCTGTGTTGCAGGCCTTCAATCTTTTTGTAGTATCATTTTGTTAATCAGACGCATTGATATGAGTATCTTTGAATCTTCTTAGCATGTCGCAACTAAAGGCACAATTCCACTATTGTGGAAATGTCTAACCAACATAATGTACTAATGTTCTCTTTTAGTAACGACAGCATGGATGCCGAACCCGACGAGAAACGAAGAAAAACATCGAATGTGGTCATCGACCAATCGGCATCAGACGTTAAAGTCGTAATCGACAATGTTCGGGATTCCTCCAGCAGTCTTGAAGAGGTAAAGGACGTCTGTACTGCCTTGGATGAAACTCTTATGGCATGTTACCCCTAAAATCAAATCAAACTAAGAAGGACTCTTGCCTGGAGGCTGGTCTTTGCAGAGGTGCAGGTGTCCGTTACAGTGGAGCGGGAAGGCTTAAACGTGTGCTCTGTTGTCTTTTCCTCCAGACACAGGAATGGCCTCTGGAAAGCTTCTGTGAGGAACTCTGCAACGACCTCTTCAACCCCTCCTGGGAGGTAAACAGCATCATCCACCAGATGGTTTTTGCCGTTCAGTTCAAATCTATAGCACATCTGATAAGTACCTGGATCAATATTTGATGCCAATAAAGTGAAATTGCGCTAAGAAGGTTTAGGCGAAATCTCTAAATTGCAATTGTGGGGGGGCTTTACCTGTGTAAGGGTTATTCCTCGATGAAAAGGTTTAAATTAAATTCTAAACTGAGTTGATTGCAATGTGGAGGAAATGGTTTGCATAGGTGTCAGTAAAGCTGTTGATCGGTGACAGTGACATGGGGAGGCTTTGGGGTTGACTATAACCATGCTGTCTGCTTACAGGTCCGTCACGGTGCCGGCACGGGGCTTAGAGAAATCCTCAAGTTCCACGGGCGCGGCGGCGGCAAGCTGGTGGGGAGCACGGCGGAGCAGGTGTGGCCATCTTCTACGCAGCAGGTTTCCATTCTGCCCCCTCGCTGTGTAACCCTGTGACCTGGTGATTCACGCCTTGTGTTTGGCGTTGGTAGATGACGCGGCAGCACCAGGAGTGGCTCGACGACCTCGTGATCCGACTGCTCTGCATCTTCGCTCTCGACCGCTTCGGGGACTTTGTGTCCGACGAGGTGAGCGTCGCTGGCCGGCGACGAAACACTGCACCTAATATCACCTAACTCTAGCACTTTAGGTGAACTTCCACTGGAGTCACCTGCCACAACAAACTTTATCTTACGTCTGTATTTCTGTTCCTTTTTTAGCTCTTCGGCTTCCTATTTTTGTGTGGTGTTTGTTTGGTCCGTTGCATTGTAGAGCACACTGTAGCAGATTCCTAACAGCTTACGTTGTATGGCAGTTCAAGCACCCGCCAAATAGGGCCAGACTGTGTAACCGCCGTGATGGGATGACCACATCCAGAATGGAACGACACTGGGCCCGCAGTGAGTGTCTGTACCCCCCCCCCCCCCTTCCCCTAGGTGGTGGCCCCCGTGAGGGAGACGTGCGCCCAGTCTCTGGGCGTGGCCCTGCGTCACATGACGGAGAACGGCGTCGCCATGACGGTGGACATCCTGCTGACGCTGCTCACCGAGGACCAGTGGGAGGTCCGGCACGGCGGCCTGCTGGGCATCAAGTACGCCCTCGCCGTCCGACAGGTACGACCAGGGCGAGATGGGGAGGGGGAATAACATGTACCCATTATTCACCGAAGACCAAGGGAACAGCCGGGAGTTTTATTAGCTGTTTATTGGTTTTTATTAGCGTGACGAACAATATCCCGCGTATGAGGTCTCATTCATGGGATATTGCCCAATATCCCGAGATAGCGAACCAATCAAATTGTGCCACCTTTAATGCCCAGTAGCTGACTTTGAAATCCCTCTTATATAAAGGAAATTCTAACTCTGAAACAGCTTTAAATGAAAATTGGGGGATTTACTAGTGCTCGATACTTAGTAAGTCCTGATCTTGGCCCAAAGTTTAACGTGTGCACAAAGTTCATAAAAGTAGAATAAGCTTTAAAGACTGTTATTGTCGTGTGCTATAGTCTGAGTTGTTATACCGCCCCAGAGAGTGGGCGCAGCCCGTCCAGTGGTTTGTTGAGTTCTGGTTGATCTGCGTTGCCTCCTTGTGCTGAGCCCGTGTCCCCCGTCCCAGGACCTGATCCCGGCGCTGCTGCCCCGGGTCCTGCCCGCCATCACCGAGGGCCTGCAAGACCTGGACGACGACGTCCGCGCCGTGGCGGCGTCCTCGCTCATCCCCGTGGTGGACGGCCTGGTGCAGCTGCTGCCCAACAAGGTCAGCCCCGGGCCCCTCCCCTGTCTCCAGGCCGGTTTATAGTCCTCCGTAGAGGGCTGTGCGGGGACACGGAGAGCCCTCTGTGTCGCCATAGGCCCTCTCCGTGGCTTACATAGCATACAATATTTCTTTAACTATCCGCTGACGCAACGGAGACGGCAAGGGCTGTGATTGGTCCTCTGGCAAAATCATTTCCGGAATCCCTTTTCCTGGTTTGACTTTGCACCTTATTTACTTTGTACATTGTTTACTTTGCACATTAAGTACCAATAAAACACCAAATTAGATTTGAAAAGCTTTGGGAGTTTATTTCCTTTGTTTGTAGTCAACATATAAAATCGATCGGGCGGCGGACTGCATTGCGTATCCGACATCCCGACGGAGAACTTTGAATGCTCGAGGGGTCTCCGTGGCTACGGAGTGGGATGTGGGAGTGGTGTACTATGGCCTCACTGTTCCTCTGCACCACCTCTATATGACGCCCTGCTGGTCCGTTCTGAGCGTCTCCCCTCCGCCCCCAGGTGCCCTTCATCGTGAACACGCTGTGGGACGCCCTGCTGGACCTGGACGACCTCACCGCCTCCACCAACAGCATCATGACCCTGCTGTCCTCCCTGCTTACCTACCCCCAGGTCCGCCAGTGCAGGTCAGCCCCCCCCCGACCGGACCCAGTCAGTGCTCATTAACCACGGTGCTCCTCTCGTGTGTCGTCGTCCCCCAGACCGGTGTGGTTCAGCCCCCTGTCGTCAGTGCTCTTTAACCACGGTGCTCCTCTCGTGTGTCCCCCCCCCCCCCCCCCAGACCGGTGTGGTTCAGCCCCCTGTCGTCAGTGCTCTTTAACCACGGTGCTCCTCTCGTGTGTCGTCCCCCCCCAGACCGGTGTGGTTCAGCCCCCTGTCGTCAGTGCTCTTTAACCACGGTGCTCCTCTCGTGTGTCCCCCCCCCCCCCAGCCTGGAGCAGTGTCTGACCATCCTGGTGCCGCGGGTCTGGCCCTTCCTGAGGCACACCATCTCCTCGGTCCGACGGGCGGCCCTGGAGACCCTGTTCACCCTGCTCTCCAAAGCCGACCAGGTGAATGCACCGTGTTTGTTTCTGCTGCTGTAATACAACCTAATATAATCCGTGGCACACTGGTTAAGGAGTTGGACCGGTCACCGGAGGGTGGCCAGTTCGAATCCTGAGCCTCCACGGATGAGGTGCCCATGATACCCCCACCTGCTCCCCGGGCGATGCACCGCTGCAGCCCACTGCTCCGGGAGGGCCGGTGTACCCCCATGTGTGTACCCCCATGTGTGTACCCCCATGTGTGTACCCCCATGTGTGTGGACCTCTGTGTGTTTGTGTATGTGTTCACCGGCTACCCGGATGGGTCAAAAGCAGAGAAGAATTTCCCCCTTAAAAGGGATAAATAAAGGATAACTTAACTTATTAGTTAAGTTAAATTAACGAATAGCTCTCCTTCCCTTGGGCGGCAGGACTGCGCCCAGTGGTTGAACCCCGTCCTGCAGGAGATGCTGCGCCACATCTTCCAGTCCTGCATCCTGGAGAGCCACCAGGACATCCTGGACCTCATTCAGAAGGTCTCCGCTCGCACACGGACACCTCTCCTAACCCCCCCCCCTTTGGTGTGGTGACGTACGCCACACACGGGCCACACACGGGCCACACACGGGCCACACACGGGCCACACACGGGCCACACACGGGCCACACACGGGCCACACACGGGCCACACACGGGCCACACACGGGCCACACACGGGCCACACACGGGCCACACACGGGCCACACACGGGCCACACACGGGCCACACACGGGCCACACACGGGCCACACACGGGCCACACACGGGCCACACACGGGCCATACACGGGCCAGTCTGGCCCCAGTCTGGGGCCAGTCTGGCCTCCTCAATGTGTGGCTCGAGGAAGGTCTCAAGATGAGTACCGGGACCTGACGGGTCACCGCGTCCCTGATTGAGTGCAACCGAAGCCCTGCGGCCCTCATTTCTTCTTGCATACTGTTTTATTTAATCCCCTAACCTGGCCTCCACCGTTCCCAGTCTGCTGCCATGCAGCCCACTGTGTCCTAACGGCTGTGCCTCGCTGCAGGTCTGGATGGAGCTGCTGAAGCGAGCCCATCAGCAGTTTGTGGTGGCAGCCAGCTGTCCGTGGATGGGCGCCTGGCTGTGTCTCATGATGCAGGCCTCCCACATCCCCATCGACCTCAACATGCTCCTGGAGGTCAAGTGCCGCTCCAAGCAGGTACGTCTGGCCCCCACGCAGTAACGTCTGCCTTTATGGCTCTGTGGGCCCTCACTGAAGCCTAGGTACGTCTGGCCCCGACGCAGTAATGTCTGCCTTTATGGCTCTGTGGGCCCTCACTGAAGCCTCAATGTTGTGCTTTGAAGACTCAAAGTCATTCTCTAGTCATTCTGACGCCACAAGTGGATTTTGACTGGAACTCGGGGTTCCTTGGCTGAATTGACTTGACTGGTTAATTGTCCGTCTCCAGGACAAGGCCGGCATCAAGGCCCGCCAAGGAGGGCTCCCCCAGGTGAAGGAGACGGTCCAGGAGTACATAGCGGGGGCGGAGACCGTGACGGAGGACCAGGGCACCAGGGATTACGTCGTGGTGCGCGCGCGCCTCACCGCAGCCAAGTGAGTCCGCTGGTTTTGGTCCCCCTGCATTAAGGGAAGTGTTGGGATCCCTCGGCAGGTCTTTACTATCAAACCCTGGCTATACTGTGGGGTGTTCCTTTAGCTCTTGCCCGGTAGAGGAGTAGCTAGCCTGTGAGCGTTCTTTCAGACCGTAGCACGGCACGGAGCCACGGGGTGTGTGGGCGTTTGTTTGTTGTTCTGACGTCTGACTATTTTATCTTCTCTCTTCTTAACTTCTCCCCCCCCCCTTGTTTCTACTTTACTTCTTTCTCTGCGTAACCTTCCTCTGCTCTGCTCTACTTTACCCCTGGCTTTCCTTTCTACCAAACCTCCCTCCCTGTCTGAACCCATCTCACCTGTGACTAAATCTCTCCCCCTCTCTCCTCTCTGGCTCTCTCTCCTCTCCCACTCCCCTCCTCTCCTCTCTGGCTCCCTCCTCTCCTCTCCTCTCTGGCTCCCTCCTCTCCTCTCCTCTCTGGCTCCCTCCTCTCCTCTCCTCTCTGGCTCCCTCCTCTCCTCTCCTCTCTGGCTCCCTCCTCTCCTCTCCTCTCTGGCTCCCTCCTCTCCTCTCCTCTCTGGCTCACTCCTCTCCTCTCTGGCTCACTCCTCTCCTCTCTGGCTCACTCCTCTCCTCTCCCACTCCCCTCCTCTCCTCCTCTCTGGCTCTCTCCTCTCCTCTCCTCTCTGGCTCTCTCCTCTCCTCTCCTCTCTGGCTCCCTCTCCTCCTCTCTGGCTCCCTCTCCTCCTCTCTGGCTCCCACTCCTCCCTCTCCTCCCTCTCCTCTCTGTCTACCTCCTCTCTCCTCCCACTCCTCCCTCTCCTCCTCTCCTCTCCTGCGCTGCCTTCCTCTCCTCTCAGGCTGCTTGCCGCTCTGTGTCGGTGTATCTGCGACCCGCAGCTCAACGCCGCCTCCCAGGAGATCCGTCCGGCGGAGTCGCTGGGCCAGCTGCTGCTCTTCCACCTCAACACCAAGTCGGCGCTGCAGCGTATAGCCGTGGCGCTGGTGCTATGCGAGTGGGCCGCGCTGCAGAAGGTGGGGCAGAGTGCCGCGTCCCTTTGTTTAGGAGGAGCTCGGCAGGGCTTTGGGTGAACAATGGGTCCAGTCACCGACGGGCCGGCGGTCAACGTTTCCTTTGGTCCTCTAGAAAGTTCTGCGGTTTTGGATGCAACGCAATTATGCGTTTAGAAGTGTTTGTAGCTTAAAATACCTTTTCCAAACTCGGTTCGGTTTATAAACCCACAGTATGCCTAGGAACAATAATCCCAGGTCCTAGTAAACGCGTACATTCTGTCACTGACACCAATGTTTTGTCTTCAGTTATTTGCTAAATTACATTTTTTATGTTTAGAATTAATGCTCAAGCTTTTGGAGATATATGTCACAATCGTTTAGAGACGTGAACACGGCTCCAATGCAGCGGTCAGCCCCTGATGACTCTACCCTCCCCCCCAGGAGTGCCAGGTGGTCTCGGTCATGGTGCAGCCCCGCCTGCTGGCCATCCTGTCCGAGCAGCTGTACTACGACGAGATCGCCATCCCCTTCACCCGCATGCAGAACGAGTGCAAGCAGCTCATCGCCATGCTGGCCGAGGCCAACATCGACGTGCCGGAGCGCATCAACTGCAGCGTGTTCACCATCGACCAGGCCAACGAGCTGGTGAGGCCACCCTACACACCACACAGGAGGACGTCCCTGATGTGTAACCCGCATTTAAAGCTGAGTTTGATGTCGGACTCCATTGGGAATTGCAAATGTTTTAGTCGATGATCTAAATGTATTACTGCTTTTGCACATAGTATTGAACTTGTACTTTGTCTTGTGTTTTATGTTGGAACTGCGTACTGCTGTCGTACTGCATACGATTTTAATCTCAATGAGACTAAACCTGATTAAATAAAGGACGGTTAATTGCATCGTTCCTCAGCGGAGAGTTCTGGCCAACATCAAGATGGAGGAACCCGGTGCTCACCCCATCCCTTGTTTCCTAGGTAACCAGCATCTTCGCCGAGGCCACGGCGGAGCTCTGCGCCCGCCAGCCGGCGCAGTGGCAGCCTCTGGACGGCAAGCGGCAGCAGGCTCACGCCACGGTGCAGGAGACCAGCGCCGAGTGGCAGCGGCTGCACCTGCGCGTGCACCTGTTGGTGGCCTGCGCCGTGGTCAACCTGCAGGCGCTGCCTGACAAGCTGAACCCGCTGGTGCGGCCGCTGATGGAGGGCGTGAAGCGCGAGGAGAACGCCCTGGTGCAGGGCTACGCCGCCTCCTTCCTGGCCAAGCTGCTGCAGCAGTGCGCCGCCCGCCAGCCCTGCCCTAACACCAAGATCATCAAGAACCTCTGCAGCTCGGCCTGCGCAGACCCCGCCGTCACGCCCTCCTCCTCCTGCCCCGTGCCCCCGCCGCCCGAGGCCCTCAAAGGTGAGCCCGCCGTGGCACGGGGCCGTCCCGTCGCGAGAGCTCGGTCATCTATCGTCACTCGAATTAATGATTTTCTTTTTTAAAGAAAATCAGACCTTAAAGTTTTTTTTTGTTTCCTATTTTCGTGTGGCGTTTGTTTTATTTGTATGGGGAACAACCTTTAGCAAATTCCTTTCGACTTGCTAACCCTAACCCTTTTTTTTTTATTCTAAATGGTTAAATATCAACATGGCAGCATGGACTGAAATAAGTGTGTGTAGAGTTTGCTTAAAGTCTGTGGCAACCTTGAGCAGCAGCACATAATATTTATTCATACATCTTAAACTGAGGCACGCAGCAGAGTGGGAGATGTGTGTTATTTATTTGCTTTGGTTAATCATTATTATTATTCCGATAAAATCGAAACTTTTTTCTTTTTTCACTTTGAAAACATCCGAGATTTTGTTTTTAGGCCAAATCGCCCAGCCCTACCCATCACGTTTACATTAAACGCTGGCACCTTCAGAATAAAACTGAGGGGAACCCGGGATGGCCCCTTAGTGTATCGATGGGCTGCTCTGATATCGGGTCGAGCCCGTCGTGACTTTTGTGTCTGTGTTACGGGCAGACATCTTTCGAAAATCCAGGTTCATGTCGAACCGCTCCTGACGTGTTTGGTTCTTCCCAGGCCGGGGCTGAGCCATCTCACCGCTCATAAGTCCTTTTTATCGGGGCGGGGTAATGCTAATTATCACATGGAAATGATTAACGAAGTACACCAGTGAGGAACTTTTAGATGGCCTACAGAGTCGATGGGGAACAAATGGATGTGGTTGAAGTCCAGCTCAAGCCATAACATCCTCATGACCATGTCTTATTCCCACCCCTCTCGTTGCTAGTCGGTGGCACGGAGAAGGACTGCATGCACCACAACGTCAGCAAGACCCGAGGCATCATCACCCTCTACCGCCACCAGAGGGCGGCGTTCGCCATCACCAGCAAGAGGGGTCCCGCCCCCAAGATGTCCAAGACCTCCGTCGATTTTTCACCAGGCTGCGGAATCGGTACAGACAATGATGAGGTAGGAATACAGGCTTGAGTTTGGGGCAACGAACGCTTCCTTCCATTCTATATTATAATGAATAAGGCTTTTATTCATGTCGTCGTCTTTCCCTGTCCTCTCCCAGATTAAGAGGCCGTGCCTGATTCAGAGGCGAGGAGCCGAGTTCTCTCTGACGACTATCGCTAGGCACTTTGGGGCCGAGCTCACGGGCTCTCTGCCGTACCTGTGGGAGAACATGGTGGGGCCCCTGAGGACGGCTGTGGATGACAAGCAAGGCATAGGTACTTTAGGTTCATACCGTGGGACTAGGGGGTTCCATCAGCAGCCCGAAGCCTCTCTAGGGCTCAGACCTTTACAGCAAGGGGTTCAAATCCAATACGCTCATTCTCACTATCAACCATTTCAGATGAAGGTCTGCTGAACGATGCATTTAATACAAATCCTAGAATACCACATACTGGTGCCTTGTAGACTCATGCCGGTGATGGGCTGATGAAGATTTAGACGTTTATTTGTTGTTTTGACTTTAGTTTTGATTTTAGCGTCAAACAATCACAAAACTGAATATAATGTCGTTATTATATTAATTTAATGAAATCTTTTATAGAAAGAACGGCTCAATACATATCTGTATTGTATTTTAGATTTGAACACGTTCTTTTTGACCATTTTGTGTAGTTTTCTCAGTTACAAAGTGTTTTTTGGGAGCAAATTGCTGAATAAGTACATCGCGTTTTCAAACTCAAAAATAATCGTGATTTCAATATTGACCAAGATAATCGTGACTCTAATTTTTTCCATAATCCAGCAGCCCTAGTTTCGGCCGTCCAGTTGAACCACGTTAACCCCGTCATGCATGTTGTTCCAGACGCGCCGGCCCAGCTGAAGCGCGGCGACGCCGTGGCCCAGGAGCTGATCAACTCTCTGCAGATCCTCGAGGTCACGGCCAGCGCCATGTCTGCAGAGCTCAAACCCGTGGTACGACCGCTCGCCCACGCGCTCGCCAGCCACACACTGGCACGGCCAACCCTCGGTCTGGGTAGAAGTGGTCTGGAAGGGGCAGACCCCCCAGCACCATTAAGGAGGAATATCTTTAAAGGTCCCGTGACATGCCACCAGGTGTGAGTGGGATTAGCCTTACAAACCGTATGGGGAAACCTGCCCCTTATGACATCACAGGTGGGCGTGTCCACCCAGATGTGTGACGGGTAGATGAGCAACGTTTGCTACGGTCCCCTGGGTCGGCTGGGAGGCTGATCTGTCCAGCACACATCTAGGGGGACACGCCCACCTGTGATGTCATAAGGGGCAGCTTTTCAAAACGGCTTGTCACACCTTTTTAAAGGTCCCATGACCCACCTGGTGGCATGTCACGTGACCCTTTAAACCCCGCCCTCTCCCACCCCGGCTCTAACCCTGTCTGTCGCCGGTTCCCTCCAGCTGCTGGAGCACCTGCCGCACCTGTTCAGCTGCCTGCAGCACCCGTACACGGCGGTGCGGCACATGGCGGCGCGCTGCGTGGCCGTGCTGGGCAGGACGTCCACGCTGGAGACCATGCACCTCTTCCTGGAGCGCGTGCTGCCCTGGCTGGCCGCCATCGACGACTGCACCAAGCAGGAGGGCGCCATCGAGGCCATGGCCTGTATCCTCCACGCCCCCCCCCCGCCCGGGCCCGGGCCCGACGGCTGAGGGACATCACGATCATACTGATTAATAATCCACTGAGTTACCATGATGGACTGAAACCCTGCTGTTGAACGCTTGATATGACCTGCCGCTGTTCCTCATTGATAAACACTCCAATGTCGATTCAACGCTGAACAACACTCAGATATTGTAAATAAGAATGGAACCGCGTTTGTGTTTCAAACCCAGCTGCTAGATTCGGTGGTCCAGTCTCTATTTTTTGAACAGGTTTTATATTGATATTGATCAAAAGTCTGTCACGATACGATGATGAATTGTTTTATTGCCCCGGCCTACCCCAGCCCCGGGTAACCCATCTGAGACGGAGGGGGCTTCACAATAAGTATGACTAGTAGTCTGTGCTTCCCAGGCAAACTCTGGGCCGGCTGTTTCTGTGTGCTGTCGTGATGTCGTGAGGTGGTTCTGAGATTGAGTCGGCCTAAAATGTTAAAAAAACATCCACTCCTCTGGGGTGTATGTGAGAGAGGGAGAGCGATCCTTGACCCCCCCCCCCCCCCCCAGGTATAATGGAGCAACTGGAGGTGGACATCGTGCCGTACATCGTGCTGCTGGTGGTGCCCGTATTGGGGCGCATGAGTGACCCCAACGACAGCATCCGCTTCATGGCCACTCAGTGCTTCGCCACCCTCATCCGCCTGCTCCCCCTGGAGGTAGGTCCGCAGAATGCAGCTTGATTTTTTTTTTTCTTTTTTTTTTTTTCTGCATTTTGTTTTCTTGTTTTTCTTTGTAAAGCGTCTTTGGGTGACCAAAAAAGCGCCATATAAAATCTATCCATTATTATTATAATGTCTTTCTGATGTTTATATAGCCTGCATGCACTTTTGTACGCATCTTTCTTTCTTCTAAGTATATTCATTTCCTGTAATGTTAATGTCTATTTGTCTCTCGTTCAGGCCGGTATACCCGACCCTCCAGCCATGTCTGCAGACCTGATCCGCCAGAAGGCCAGAGAGCGCCACTTCCTGGAGCAGCTGTTGGACAGCAGGAAGCTGGAGAACTACAACATCCCCGTGCCCATCAACGCAGAGCTCCGGAAGTACCAGCAGGTAGGGTACCTCTCCCCCCTCTCCTAGCATCCATCACGCCATGGAAACTCTGTGCTCCCCATACCTTAAGAGATTGTTTCCCTCGCCAGCTCTTGAATGATTTATGCGTTCTCCTTCCGCTGGTTAATGGTTGACCCAAGAGACGGGGCATGCTGACTGCATGGCAGATTAAACGGATGAGGAGAGGCTTGGCTCTGCCTGCGCTATGCCTATAGCGGGAGGCTAGGGCCCCGCTCAGCGCGCCATCTGTCTCCCCGATGGGGCTGTGCAGCTGTTTCAGTTAAAACCACGGGGCCCGTCTGCGTGGCGACGTAATGTCTGGAGGAGTTTATGGTGCGTAGAGATGCTTCTGTCTGATGTAAGCACATTCTCTACGGTCTACGCCATGTGGAACGGCGTATACGTTTTGAGTGGGGAAAACCGATGATGCAGTGAACTGCTTCGTACGCCGTAACGTTGAACATCTTGGGGAAACCCTGGAGGCTACGTCCAACTGGTCTTTGTTAATCTATGTTCATCCAACGCCCAACCACACCTCGTCCTCCTGCAGATGACGGTCAACCCCTTTCTCCGTGTTCTCCTGTCTTATTTATTATGCCTTACACAAGCTGGTGTGCCAGCATTCTCACTAACTTCTATATCCTGTTTCGTTGACGCGGTCGTGCTGCGTCTCTAGTGAGACCGGTCAGCGATACACCACTTTGTGCAGCGGTGTGAAACGCCACAGAAAGAAGAGATTGTTTCACCTCCAAACCTTTCTCTTACTCCCAGAACACCGTCCTAGAACCGCGTTCTATCTCTGTAACGTGCGGGGTTCGGTCGAACGTATGAAACCACAACGAGCGCTCTTTACCTCTCCCATAAGGAGCCCCTAACGGGTCCGCCCTTTGCCCCTCCCAGGACGGCGTGAACTGGCTCTCCTTCCTGAACAAATACAAGCTGCACGGGATCCTGTGCGACGACATGGGCCTGGGCAAGACCCTGCAGTCTATCTGCATCCTGGCTGGGGACCACTACCTCAGGTACAGCAGCATCACCTCCCACTGGCTGGGTGGAGGGCGGTTGGATCGTTGATGCTCAGTGATCGGGGAAAGGCATACGTGTTAACCACCTGAAAGTACCACGGAGGGTATTGTGCCGATAAGGTATTCTTAAACCCACTATTGTCATCTGCAGAGCGCAGGAGTACGCCAGGACCCAGGCGGCGGGCTGCAGCCCCCTGCCCTCCCTGGTGGTCTGTCCGCCCACCCTGACGGGCCACTGGGTGGACGAGGTCAGCAAGTTCTGCCCCAAGGAGTACCTGAGCCCCCTGCACTACACGGGGCCTCCGCTGGAGCGAGTCAGGTACAGTTACGGGCCGATTAGGGTCCCACGTTCACTCGACCCAAGGGGGTTTCGCACCCGATACTTCCTTGCGGACTCTCCTTGCGTTCACGTCGAGGGCCTGACACGCGGCTCCCAAAGATGTTAACCTTGCGTCGAGGTGACGCAGCTGCTGGCGCTGTGATTGGTCCGCTTGCTGCGTCATTTCCGGCAATACGCTTTGCACAGACGGAGACGACTATTTGTTCTCTCTTTAACACGGCCGTGCATAGTGACGCGTATACCGACGCAGAACCATAATGGTTCCCGACTACGTTGAAGCGACTGCGTGGTCAATGCGTTGCGTGAACGTGGACCCTAATCAGGCCTTAGGAGCCGGTTAATATTCAGAGTCGTGACTCTATCGTGGACCGATTCTATTCAGAGGACTAACCCACGCGTTCTTTTCCAGGTTGCAACATCAAGTGAAGAAACACAATCTCATAGTCGCGTCATACGATGTTGTAAGGAACGACATCGACTTCTTCAAGTAAGCAACTCTTTGTCTTCTCTGATTGTTTGCTTGGCGTTTTGCTGTTCTTGCACAATTCATTGTTTTATGACTCTTTTTCTTTCTTTCTTTTCTGCAGAAATATAAAATTCAATTATTGTATTCTTGACGAGGGTCATGTCATCAAGAACGGGAAGACTAAACTCTCAAAGGCGATCAAGCAGCTGGCTGCTAACTTCAGAGTCATCCTGTCGGGAACGCCCATCCAGGTATAACCACATCCCTAACCTTAATTTAACGCGTGTCTGCATGTGTAAAGTTGAGTATTGTCTAACAAAGGACTCAAAGAATGGCTATAATCTAAACAGTGCTCACATGAATAGTTCTTAATTGGATGATGGCTTGACCATGTTACCTTTGCTCTGTAGAGTATGTATGTAACTAACATGTAAAAATGCTTTACATGTTAATTAGTTTTTTTGTTTTTTTCCTTTCTTTCTATTTTAATTGTTCTATCTTTTCAAAAGCCACCTGTGGACAAGTGTTGTGAATCAGCACGTGTGCTAAAACACTCAAACAATGCATCTGGTTTGTCCAATGTAATTACAACGTCCCCCTCAGACAACCATTAATAATAATAGTTTCATGTTCTTTCCTCCCCACCCCCAGAACAACGTGCTGGAGCTGTGGTCGCTGTTTGACTTCCTCATGCCGGGCTTCCTGGGCACCGAGCGACAGTTTGCTGCCCGCTACGGGAAGCCCATCCTGGCCAGCCGCGACGCCAAGAGCTCCTCCCGGGAGCAGGAGGCCGGTAAGAGGAGCCGTCCCGTCAGAATGAAACTGCTCCCAGGATTCTGCTGCACAGCCCGGATGAATGCACCCAGAGTAGCCACCTTGAGCCCCCACGAAGGGCAGTCAGAATGTGATCCGTCAGAAGAAATTTGCTTAAATTGAAGGCGATCTCTCTGCTGATTGCATCCCCTTACATCATTTGGAACCAATCAGAAACGGCGCTGGCGTTAATGAACCCGTGCTCCAGCAGACCTCCCCTCGTCCTTGAGGATGAAGTTTATGGTTGGGTTATTGTTCCAGCGTCACCACATGGCAGTCCTCTGCCACTCTGTCCTCTGCCACTCGGTCCTCTGCCACTCGGTCCTCTGCCACTCGGTCCTCTGCCACTCGGTCCTCTGCCACTCGGTCCTCTGCCACTCGGTCCTCTGCCACTCGGTCCTCTGCCACTCGGTCCTCTGCCACTCGGTCCTCTGCCACTCGGTCCTCTGCCACTCGGTCCTCTGCCACTCGGTCCTCTGCCACTCGGTCCTCTGCCACTCGGTCCTCTGCCACTCGGCCCTCTGCCACTCGGCCCTCTGCCACTCGGTCCTCTGCCAGCCCTCTGACTCAGCCCTGCCCCCCCCTCCAGGTGTTCTGGCCATGGAGGCGCTCCACAGACAGGTGCTGCCCTTCCTGCTGAGGAGGATGAAGGAGGACGTGCTGCAGGATCTTCCTCCCAAGATCATCCAGGACTACTACTGCAACCTGAGCCCCCTGCAGGTACGCCCCCCCCCCCCCCCCCACCCTGAGCCCCCTGCAGGTACGCCCCCCCCACCCCCCCCCCACCCACCCTGAGGCTTGATTCAGCTCGGGGGAGGTCATAAATGTCCATCTTTGATAGTTGACTGTTTAATCTGATTATTGATCGGGCCAACTTGAATATAGCGTTCCTGCTGCTGAGCTCCGTGGCCCAGAACATCTAGAGTCTTAACTTGGTTTTGAAGTTTTATTTTAAGGCAACGAGTGCTTTTGGTACGGTAACACAGCCGTTATAATCCAGACGCACACCCGACCCTAAGCAGCCCGTACCCCGCAGGACGGGGGGTGCTGGGAGGGTGTGGCTGACCCCGTGTGCGCTCTCTGCCTGCAGGTTCAGCTGTACGAGGACTTCGCTAAGTCTCGGGCCAAGGTGGGCGTGGAGGACACCATCTCTCTGGCCTCGCAGGAGGAGGAGGAGAAGCCCAAGCTGAAGGCCACGGGTCACGTGTTCCAGGTACTAACCCTAACCCTGACACACGTCCACTCTGCAGCGCTGAACAGCGCCTCGTTTCATCTCCTGTGACCCCCAAGACGTTCACAGGATGGGAAACGAGAGACGGGAAGTTTTTATTTCCTTCTTCCACCGTGGCGAGTTGAGCAATGGATCATGAGGTGTGTGTGTGTGTGTGTGTGTGTGTGTGTGTGTGTGTGTGTGTGTGTGTGTGTGTGTGTGTGTGTGTGTGTGTGTGTGTGTGTGTGTGTGTGTGTGTGTGTGTGTGTGTGTGTGTGTGTGTGTGTGTGTGTGTGTGTGTGTGTGTGTGTGTGTGTGTTGCAGGCTCTGCAGTACTTGAGGAAGCTGTGTAACCACCCCGGGCTGGTCCTGACTCCTCAGCACCCCGAGTACAAACGCATCACGGAGCAACTGGCTGCTCAGAACACCAGCCTGCGTGACATCCAACACGCACCCAAACTCTCGGCACTCAAACAGGTACCTGTCCGGTGGGGGGGAGGGGGGGTTAAGACCTCCCAGTGGTCTGCCTTGAACGGTCCAGTGCCTTGGCTTCCTACTCGAGCTGGGCCATTCATCGTCATTCGAATTCATGGTTTAGATATAAATAAATATATATATATATATATATATATATATATATATATATATATATATATATATATATATATATATATATATATATATATATATATATATATATATATATATATATATATATTTGTTCATTCATCGAAAAAGAGGAAAATATAATAATAATAATATATAATGATGATAATATATAATGATAATGTATAACGATAATCCGGTTTGGTTAGAATAAATGGTAGATACAATTTGAGGCCAAACGGCCCCGCCCTGTTGCCCCCTGGTGGTGACCCTCTGCCCCCCCAGCTGCTGGTGGACTGCGGGCTGGGCGGCGGCGGCGGCGCGGCCGAGGGCTGCCCCGAGGCGGTGGTGGCCCAGCACCGTGTGCTGATCTTCTGCCAGCTGAAGAGCATGCTGGACATGGTGGAGAAGGACCTGCTGAGGCCCAAGCTGCCCAGCGTCTCCTACCTGCGGCTGGACGGCAGCGTGCCGGCCGGCCAGAGGCACGGCATCGTCTCCAGGTAACGCCGGGGGAGATCCCAAACCAACAGAGCCTGCTCACCCCTCCCTTCGTGTTCCATGCATCCAGTAAAAACGATCCCAAACGCAGCGTAAAACCCACAACACCCGCCCCTGGTCGGTGGCGGGTTAGTATAGGATTTATTCTGGTTTTGAGCGGTTGGTAGTACCGTTTGTTTTTGAGTACGATCTCTGAGGGTAGGCTGCCAACACAGAAGCGTTTCCTCGACGGCCTGCTACGGGCCGGGCGGTCAGCGGATCGTGAGGAAGGATCAGATGATTGGGATCGTTAATGTTTCGGCCTAGAATCGCTGATACGACCTTTTAATAATGCACGCATAGCCCGGGACGGCCACTTCCTCTGAAACCCGGAGCCCGTGCAGTGCTTCCTCTGTTACCGGGGTCGTCTGGGAACCCAATGCCGTGCGAGTTCAGCACGGCAGGAAACCTTAGAGGGGCAGGTCTTCAGCCTTCGGAGGAAATGAGTAAAGCTAGCATAGGCTGTCTGGTAAAAGGAGCCAGGGGCAGCAGCCACTTTCTGAAAGTATCCAGCTGAAAACATCCCACCACTCTCCAAAGCCTCTACCCTAAGACACAGGACTAGCTCAGTGGCTACAGCGCTGGGACTGAACGCCCTTTAGGAGGACGGGTCCTGAACACTGGTTAGGTAGGTAGACCAGACAGGGAGGCCATCAATCCTTTAATCCGGCCTGATGGTTCTTAAGGCCTGTGACAGCCGGAGATCCCTGATTTTATTTTATTATCTGGACGTTAAAAACACCCTGGGCGTGGAACGGCCGAGCGCTGCTTTAGGTGATGAGGTGAGCGGGCAGTCCCACGCAGTGCGGTCACGACGCCACTGCCCGGTGACACGGGGCAGCGCGTGTCCACAAGAGGATCTGCAGAAGCACTTCCTGTTTTCACTTCCTGTAAGGATTGTCTCGAGGTCAGAAAGTCCTCGGGAACTGATCCTCTGTCACATGATAGTCAGGCCGACATGCAAATACCCTCTGATTCCATCTCCTCTCCTCCAATCCTCCAGAGGGGATTTTGGGTTTTGCCATCTCATACTTTGTATTGACTCTGTTCTCTCCCCCCCCGCCACGCCACGCCCCCCCGCCACGCCCAGGTTCAACAACGACCCGTCCATCGACGTGCTGCTGCTCACCACCCACGTGGGGGGCCTGGGGCTTAACCTGACGGGGGCGGACACCGTGGTGTTCGTGGAGCACGACTGGAACCCCATGAGGGACCTGCAGGCCATGGACCGCGCCCACCGGATAGGACAGGTGAGTCCTCAAGAGACCCTGCAGCAACCCGTCTGTCTGTGTGTGTCTCTGGTCAGCACCCAGTCCGTCTGTCTGTCTCTGGTCAGCACCCAGTCTGTCTGTCTGTCTCTGGTCAGCACCCAGTCTGTCTGTCTGTCTCTGGTCAGCACCCAGTCCGTCTGTCTGTCTCTGGTCAGCACCCAGTCTGTCTGTCTGTCTCTGGTCAGCACCCAGTCTGTCTGTGTGTCTCTGGTCAGCACCCAGTCTGTCTGTGTGTCTCTGGTCAGCACCCAACCCGTCTGTCTGTCTGTCTCTGGTCAGCACCCAGTCTGTCTGTGTGTCGCTGGTCAGCACCCAGTCTGTCTCTGGTCAGCACCCAGTCAGTCTGTCTGTCTCTGGTCAGCACCCAACCCGTCTGTCTGTCTGTCTCTGGTCAGCACCCAACCCGTCTGTCTGTCTGTCTCTGGTCAGCACCCAGTCTGTCTGTGTGTCGCTGGTCAGCACCCAGTCTGTCTCTGGTCAGCACCCAGTCAGTCTGTCTGTCTCTGGTCAGCACCCTGTCTGTCTGTCTGTCTGTCTCTGGTCAGCACCCAACCCGTCTGTCTGTCTGTCTCTGGTCAGCACCCAGTCTGTCTGTCTCTGGTCAGCCCCCAGTCTGTCTGTCTGTGTCTGGTCAGCACCCACGCCGCTGGCTGTGGCGGGGGTCCAAAGACCTCCCTTGTCCTCCGCCGTTCCAGTCAACCACAGATGTTTGATTTCATGCACAACATTAGGAGGAATAATGAAGTGGTCGTTATACCAGCAGATCTGCTCATGCAGGGTTTAACCATCAGGGCTTAGAGTGAACTACAGTGTAGAGGCAGTGATGTCAGGGGGCTCAACTGGGAGAGCGTGAAGCCATAAGCAGAGTGAAATGGAGGATATTCGTCAGCGGCCTATGCACCCAAGTGGAGCAAAGGGCTTAATCTAAAACCATTACGAGTGCAAACCATGCTGTCTGTTTCTGCCGTTCAACGGCCGGTTTAAGCTTGAGGCGGAAAACACTTATTTTCGATATCGTGGTCATGATGGTCGTCATCTTTTTCAAACTCCAGATCTCGGTTCATGAAGGGTTGTTCGCATTGACGCCATCACTAGCTGACAACGCTCTTGCTCACACTGTGTGTGTGTGTGTGTGTGTGTGTGTGTGTGTGTGTGTGTGTGTGTGTGTGTGTGTGTGTGTGTGTGTGTGTGTGTGTGTGTGTGTGTGTGTGTGTGTGTGTGTGTGTGTGTGTGTGTGTGTGTGTGTGTGTGTGTGTGTGTGTGTGTCCCCAGAAACGCGTGGTGAACGTGTACCGGCTGATCACGCGCGGCACCCTGGAGGAGAAGATCATGGGGCTGCAGAAGTTCAAGATGGGCGTCGCCAACACCATCATCAGCCAGGAGAACTCCAGCCTGCAGAGCATGGGCACCGACCAGTTGCTCAACCTCTTCTCCCTGGACAAGGTGCGTCCCTCCCTCCCTCCCTCCCTCCCTGATCACTGTCCTAGAAGCCACGCAGGACGGCCGCTATCTGTGGACGGTGGAGCCACGACCCCAACGTGGCCGCATGTACTCTGAATTCTGGTCGCACATTCCAGCAAAGTTCAACATCCTGTAATTCGTGTCCGTTTCTGATCCGTACGTGCGCGTCGCTGACACCCTGCGTGTGTGTGTGTGTGTGTGTGTGTGTGTGTGTGTGTGTGTGTGTGTGTGTGTGTGTGTGTGTGTGTGTGTGTGTGTGTGTGTGTGTGTGTGCGCAGGACAACAAGGGGGAGAAGGGGGAGTCGTCTGCGTCGGCGGCGGGGAAGACGTCCATGCGGACGGTTCTGGACGGACTGGGCGAGCTGTGGGACCAGCAGCAGTACGACACCGAGTACAACCTCGACAGCTTCATGACCTCCCTGCAGTAACCCCCCACACCCCCGGCCCGGTGCGCTCTACGCTACCCCTCAGGAAGGAAGCGGGCCCCGGTAACCGCACCCCCTGCTGCACGCGAGGCTCGGAGGAGGAGAGAGGCGGGCGGTGGCGGTGGAGCATCTCAGCTCCGCCCACCTCCCTCCTCCTCCTCCCCCCTCGCACTCTGTTCATACGGTGGCTGTCCCCGTGGTGGAGAGCGTCCTCCGCTGAAGAACCAGTGTTAACCCCCTTCTAAGCCCCCCTCGGCCCCCCCTCCCGG
The DNA here is from genome assembly GCF_026213295.1 of Gadus chalcogrammus. Lineage (NCBI taxonomy): Eukaryota > Metazoa > Chordata > Actinopteri > Gadiformes > Gadidae > Gadus > Gadus chalcogrammus. Next base: position 1,196,462 of record NC_079426.1, read on the forward strand.
GCGGCGGGGAGCCGTGCGTACCGGTATGAACCGGTCGTGGCGTTGGCCTCGGTGTGTGAGCGTCCGTGTCCTGGGGGGTGGGGTGAGGGGGAGTCTGTAGGCTGGGCGGTGTTGTTCTACGGAGCCTGCTCCGCGTCCAGCCGTGTCCTACGGTGACGTCTGTAGTGTTGTAGCCGATGGTGTGCCCCTCCCGCCCTCTAGGGGGAGCTGTAGTTTCCAGAGCCCCCCCCCCCTCAGCACAGCTACAGTGACTTTGAGGCTTGGGCTGAAGAAGGTTTGTTCTCCCCTTTTTTTTCATTTTATTTTAATTTTCTTTCGGGATATGAGGTGGGAAGAGATGCACCGAAAAAGATGGTTTAACCAGCAGAGGGACTGGAAAAGATGGTTTAACCAGCAGAGGGACTGGGAAAGCACTGAACTGAAGCCTTACAGCGAGTGGAAAGCTGCGGCACTCGACTTGTTTCCAAAAGTATTTTAAAAATATTATAGAGCAGACTTGTAAATATTTCTGTAATGGCTGCTGTTTGTTTAAACTGATGGAATGAAATAAATTCTGCAGAACTTTGAATATGTTTTCGGATTTGTGTTGTTATTGTGTTATGCGCTTTAAAAAGGTAGAACATGTTTGGTAACTTTCATGTACACAAAACAATGGATAAGCTACAAGTGCGATTCATCATTTTTAAATGTAGGATCAGATTAGCAGTAATGCATCAATGGGAAGACCAGTGAAAACATTGTATTCATCAGGTATAGTTATTACATGACCAGCCATTCACCTCTGTTAATGTAAATGATCATTTTTATTCAACGTTTATATTATTTTTCATTTCTAATTGTCAATCTGAAATTTTGCCAAAAGGTTGTTTTTTGTCAATCAAGGAGCCTACAAACCTGGTAGATGTCTTCTGCAGAAGGACGAGGAAGAGGCTAGGCAAATGACCACAAGCGTTCACGACACATACAGTTACATTTAATAACATTAGCTTATTGATACAGAAAAGGGTCAAACTGGTTTGGGGGGGCCAGAGGGGTCATAGAAACTGACGCAATCAGCATTGTTCTCTTTTCTCACCGAATAATCACAGCTGAATTGCAAAGTGTAGACAAGCATGGTTAAATTCAACGTAAGCATTTTTAAATGTCTAGTCAATATTAAAGAACCAGTATTCAAGTCGAGTAAAAAAAGTTACTTAAAAAAAAAAATACATTTATGAAGTGGGTTGTTGGTAAATTACTAAATTGACATCCAACTTGTCTATAAATATCACGTTTTGACGTTAAACAGCGTACCCCAGTAAGACTGACCACAGAAGCATACGTAATATACAGTATTCCAGCAAGATTAGTTACATGTCCTATTTTTTTTTTCTATTAAATTGCACATATTAATATTGCTTGATTATAACTGTTTGCTTTGCCAGTAATACATTTAGAAACAGTAGCAACCCAGCCTCTTCCAAGACATGTAGGGTACCTTGAACTGCTGGTCCAGAGATCGGTATTAGCATTTCATTAATTATAAGCAGTGTGTTTGATGACTGACGCAACTAAACAAAGGACGGCAAATTGATAAACGTTATAAATCAGGATCTCCTTCACTGTCCAGGAATGGAGGATAATTTGAGCAATCGGGAATCTGCAGCGAAATCATGTATGCCCCCACACTGTCTCAAATGTATTCACACACGGCTTCTCAAATATACATTCATACAATACAATCACACGCGTTCATTTGCATCTCTAGTTCAAGGGACTGGACTCAACATTGCATTAATGTTGAACCAGACGCTTAATATGGAAATGTTGAATAATTAAGGCCTATTCAGGAGTTGCTATTATTTAGTGTCTCAGGTGAATAAAAAAAGTTGTGCAAGCTCCAGCTAGATCATGCATCGTGATCCTCTAATTACTAAGAACTAAAAGTACTATTGCAGTTTTAGAAGTTGTGTCTGGAGTGGCAGAGGCAGTTTCCCAGCTTCCACACGTACGTCACAACATAAAGAATCATATGCTCCATTTCATTTTATTGCCCATTAGTTTGTTTACATCACCTTTGCCAACCATCATTACATTACGATCCACTATTTTGTTTTGTGTGTGTGTGTATGTGTGTGTGTGTATATATATATATATATATATATTATATATATACACACATGTATATATAGATTTTTTCCCCATATATTTTCTTTTTGGAGATCAGTTCCACACTAATGTATAAGCAACATCAGCAAATTAATACAAAAAGCATAGCATTTCAAGAATCTAAGACACTTTACCAACAATATTAAAAAGTTGTTTTTCCTACTTCCAGAATGAAACAGAGGACAAACAGAAAATAAACTTAAAAGAATTAGCATCATAAAATTAATTTATTCAAAGTAAAAATACAAAATAATATTAATGACATTGACCAGATATGAAAGTCTCCCACAGAAATAACTATTAAATGGTTGAGAAATAAGTCTGTAAAGAAAATATTAAATAAAAAACATGTAAATGTTTTAATCCTTTTCTTTTTTAGCAAAACGTTCTAAAAATAATGAAAATTTCTCAGTACAAAGGCTACATTACCACTGGAAGGTACTAGCAGGTAAACACACAGTAGAAAATGATTTTAGTGAATCACATTGCTTGCAATGAAAATAATTCTGCAATAAAGATTTTGTCTCTTTTTTTCATGTTTTTTTCTTCTTTTTTTTTTTACAAACAGTACAAACAGTATTGCACATTACAACAAAGAATCAAGGTTCTTAGTCTTAAAAAATGGGACTAATTCAAGTCTTGCGTGAATAGAAGGCCACCATTTAATTGATGCACCTTTTGGGAGGGGGGCGTTTACAGGTAAAACACTTAAGTCTGTTTTGTGTTAAAAAAAAGAACATTCTTTTTTATCCCAAGCTTTTCAGTGACTCTTAGACGTCGTTTTTAATGTCATTTATTTTTTTAAACCCCCCCTTATGATATCAGGCCAACAAACAAGTGTTTTATTACGTTACAAAAGAAAAGGGAGTACACATTTGTAGGAAACATAAAAAGTAAAAAAAAAAAATATTCTGGTCAGCATTGTAAATGATTGATTATATAAATATAAAAAAAATCAAGGGAAGTATCTTCAGTTTTCTTTCCAAGCACCCGATATATTAAGGATCTCTTATTGATAATTATTTTTTTCAAACGATTACTAATGGATTATTTCCTTATTTGTTATGTTTTGTTGACACTGTGCCGTTGCTGGTTATTTTTAACCAGACCAGCACTCACTCACTCACTACTTGGTAATAAAGTAGAATGTACGCTCACTTACTATGTCATTATATTAAAGTTATAAAGCTCCAGCTCCCTCAATTGTCAAAAAATAAATTTGAAAGTAAAAGCAAATGAGCATGATAAAAAATAAGAATCAACCTCTGTTAAATCATTTCTCTCTAAGAATTAAATTAATATATAGATATATATTTCTTTTTTTCATTTGAATAAACTTACTTAGAAAATATCGGTTCTCTCCTAATATATTTCAAAATTGAGGTATTGCAAAAATGTCATGTCAGTCAAAAAAAGCATGCTTTACCGCCTTTTTTTTCTTCTCTTTTAACAAAAAGAATTGCTGACTGTCCAAAACTGTTCAGATACAAAGAGTAGTGCATAACAAATGTCTATCATTGAGAAGGAACGAACATAGAAAAACTCTTCTGGGTGGAGAAAGAAGCGACAGCCAGAATTCACCTTCTTAGGGATACTACATCAGCCTAGCCAGGTTAGCGTCTGTTTGAGTCTCTCCCCCCCTTCCTACCAGTACTCGTTATCCTCCGTTCCAAGCTCAATTTCGTCTTCTTTTCCAAGAAATAAAAAAATTAACTTAACGTCGACTCGTGTACAACTTTACTGCCTGAGACCAAAAACAAAAGGAGACTGAGGGGCGTCGTCACGGAGACAATCACATCACGCCAAAGACGACAAACAAGACTCGCAATGATGCAGGATCGGGTCGCATTCAACCCAACAGCTGCCCACAGCAGTGTTACTGGCCCCCACCCCAACCAGAACCCCACCGGCCCCCACCCCAACCTGGACCCCACCGGCCCCCACCCCAACCTGAACCCCACCGGCCCCCACCCCAACCTGAACCCCCCCTGACCACAGCAGTGTCACCGGCCCCCACCCCAACCTGAACCCCCCTGACCACACCAGTGTCACCGGCCCCCACCCCAACCTGAACCCCCCCTGATCTGCCCTCTCCGCTCCACCCAGCCGACGGCAGCCAACCCCCCCGGTCTCTTGGTGGTTTCTACGCTCTCTAGGGTCCGCTGCCGCGCCTCGCCAAACGTACCCCAGTGATGCCGCCGCCCCGAAAAGGACAAACCCCCGGCCCCGCCCTTTAGCCTGTCCCCCCCCCAGACCGGCCCCCCCCTCGGCTGTAGGATATTAAAAATATGTCCACCAATTTAGCAGGTCATTATTCTACTTCAAGCTTTGCAGGTAAAAAAAGAAAAGGAAACAGAATTACCCCCCCCCCCCCTCCCCCCCCCCGCCCCCCCCACACTTCAACAGTCTTCTTCCCTTACAGATGCCACTGCACACATTGGCTTCTTCTTCTCTGCTTCTATTTAAACCTCATTCATGAGCTCTTGAGGCGCACAGTACTCTACTGTGGGTAGCTGTGTGTGTTGGTGTGTGTGTGTGCGTGTGTGTGCGTTGGTGTGTGTGTGTGTGTGTGTGTATAGGAGCCGTGCGCAGGTCACCACGTGCACTCTTTGGTTATGTTTGGGACACAAACGAGCGCTTTTCGTCCCGGCCCTCCTCGCTGTGGGTAGTTTCCTCTCCTGCTTGTGATCCGCTCCGAGTGTTGTGAGAGGCTTGTCCTGTACTTCGTCCGTGTGTGTGCGTGCGTGTGTGCGTCCGTGTGTGTGCGTGCGTGTGTGCGTCCGTGTGCGTGTGTGTGTTTCTAAAGAACATTTTTTGTTACGTGTGAATACGCTAGTTATGAAGTTTCACGTTGAACTCTAGGTCAGACATCAACAACAGTTAACGCAAATCACAGTTCTAAGCAAACTCTCACCTAACTACATACGATTAAAAAAATAAAGGAAAATTGCACAATTATATCTACAATCACTGCAAAAGAATAAGTACTTCACCCATCATAGACGGCGCTTAACGGGAATCCTACGTGGGTTTAGCTTGGTGATCATTGAAAGGTTGTCATTTTTTTTGTTGACTATAGTCTTCCTCTAACTAGATGAGTTCACCACCTACATGGTTGTTGTTTTTGTTGTTGTTGTTGTTGAGGTTAAGGGAACGGTAGCCCCCCTCCTCACCCACCCCCCAAAAAAAGGTAAGCTCTCTATTGCGTGTGTGTGTGTGTGTGTGTGTGTGTGTGTGTGTGTGTGTGTGTGTGTGTGTGTGTGTGTGTGTGTGTGTGTGTGCGTGCGTGCGTGTGAGCGTGTGTGTGTGTGAGTGTGTGTGTGTGTGTGTGTGTGTGTGTGTGAGCGTGTGTGTGAGTGTGTGTGTGAGTGTGAGTTTGTGAGTGTTGTGCAAAAAGTCGGTGGAATCTAACGACAGTAGACGTGATGCGTAAAGTTTCTATCGCATGCAGCAACCTGACTGAAATATTTCATGCAGTTATAGGAGGCAGTCCTTCCTGCACCCATAATACCCCCCCTGCCCCCACCCCCACCCCTACCCACCCACCCACCCACCCGCCCATAGACCCCTCCCCCCACCACCACCACCCCACTACCCCCACTGGGATAGCGGCTGTATGTCAAAGGGGCGTGCCCCCCCCCCGTCCGGTCGGCCCGGTGACGCCAGGTGACCTGTCTGTCTACGTGTGTTCGGTCCTCACACCGTAGCCTGAATAAAGTACTTATTGGTATCCGTTTCATACCACAGATTTTTAGCAGCAAAGCCTTTTGCAGCATTACATTTTACACAACATTAAAAAGGAAACTGATGTATTATAAAAATAAAACCCTAAAAAAATGTTTTAAAGTGAAATAGTCCGACTGCACTCGCGAGGTATTAATCGTATTGTTTTCAGAGTGAGAATCGAGAGCGACCGCGGCGGCGGTCGTTGCGTTAAGTCGGCCCGATGTGGACTTGGTTATTCGCCTAGTTGGACGTTTGCAACGCGTTTGTTTCGGCCGCCTTTGGTAAATGTCAATAGTTCCTTCTTCTCTTTTACAAGGGGCAAGATATCTACAGCTCCTTTTAGTGCATGCTCCTTTTAAATAAAACGTATATTATCTATGTATAGATAGACATAAAAAATATAAATTTGAATAGGTGTGTGGTCCCACCTCCGTCTCCGCACAGTGTGTGTGTGTGTGTGTGTGGGGGGGGGGGGGGGGGGGGGGGGGGGGCACACGGCCACGCCCTCGGCCACACGGCGCCTGTCTGTCATGCGTGGGTGCGTGAAGTTCCAATAATTGTGCGCCAAAAGTGCAAACCCCGAAATGAATAAACGCTCGCTGGTGGAATCACCACACACCCACGTCACAATTACACTTCTTACTCGGGGGGGGGGGGGGGAGGGGGCAGGGGGGGACGACACAAGGGTGGTGTTACTTTGAAACAAAAACAAAGTCCCGTGTAGCTCATCCTCTGTTGTGTATTTAGTTGTCGTGTTTCTCTATGAGATGGAGGTGGTGGAGGAGGTGGTGGAGGAGGTGGTGGTGGTGGGGGTGGAGGTTTTGGGGAGTGGTGCTGGAGTGCAGCGCTGACCGGTGGGTGACGGCCGGGGGCCAGGGGCCAGGGGCCAGGGGCCGGGCGGGCCCCCCCCCCCCCCCCCACCGGGGCTCAGCTCCAGCGGAAGGAGACGTGTCGGGGCCGGTCGCCGCCCTCCTTCACCAGCGGCTTGTGGAACTCGCGGCCGGCCCGGGAGTGGATGCTGGCCCAGCAGTACTCGCAGTAGTACTGCAGGCACGTCACGTTGGCGCAGAAGAACGGCGCAAACTTGCCGCCGCAGCGAGCGCCCTGGCACTCGTCGCACATCTGGTCGTCCAGGACGTAGGGCTTCACCTCCACCTGGGGGGGGCACGGGGGGTTAGTGTCATCATCGTCATCATCGTTACCGACACAGGGGGAGACACCAGCTACCGCTGTTGGAATCAAAATGGCCGACAGTAGGCTTCAAAGTGAGACTTGTGAGATTCCGACTCCCCAGATAGACAATTTGTTTCAGTGGTGCTTTTGATACATCTTGTTATTTAACTTCTTTCCACTCACTGCTTGTCTGTTAGCCAGCCTCATTTCCTGTTTTGAGGCCTTGTGAATAGATTTGTGAGCAGCACTGAACCCTTAGCCTCGATGCATCTTCAGTCTTATTCCTATAATCCGTTCCTCATCATTTCCTTTCTATGAAGCTATTTCTTAGCACAATTAGCAAATACAGCACGTATTAACGTGGATGTTAAAACGGTTTCATAATGAAACGTGCCCTCTTCGACGAAAATTAGTCAGCGGTGTTGCCGTGGTGACGGCTCGGTGAGGCTATTCCAACGGCCGTCTGGAAGCGGCCCGCCACCAGAGCTAGGGCGGCCGAGGCACGGACGCTGGACGCAGCGGCGGCCATCAGAGGAGCCGCTAACTGAGGGGGGCGTGGTCTCACCGGGCGGCGGCGGCGCAAGACTGACCCAGCGATGGCAGATCCACAGTGGCGATGGAGAGTGTGTGTGTGTGTGTGTGTGTGTGTGTGTGTGTGTGTGTGTGTGTGTGTGTGTGTGTGTGTGTGTGTGTGTGTGTGTGTGTGTGCGCGTTGCGGCTAGTTTTGTTTAATGTTTCACTAAATGGTTTTAGTTGAATGCAAATAGGCTCCAGGCCGTTTAATTTGTGTCCGCGCACGGGTGCATGTGCGTGTGCACGTACGCGCAGATGGCAGGAGCGGACAGCCGTACAAAGACTTAGCTCCCTGGCCGACGACCAGTCTCGGCTGGTCGCGCTCCCTCGGTGCTGCCGTCGGCCCCGCGCTCCCCAAATAACCCGTTCCTCAGCGCGGCCGTCGGAGTGGATATGAACGCGTGGGGCAACGACTATAATTAAAACAGCCCCATGTGTCTGCAGCCTCAAACATCTGTTGGGCATTTCGACAGCCAAGCGGACGCGATGATTACACAGCCAGGCCGGGGCCTGTCGTTACCGCCGGCGACAGAGCGCCTGGCCTGGCAGGAACCCGGCGCTGATGAAGCCCCTGAGCTGGAGAGCGTCTCTTTGTTTGCGTGGGAGATGAGGTCTGCGCACGGCGACGGGCGGCTGAGTGACACAGCGAACGGCTACAGGGTGCGTCGACCGCGGCGGAGGACGCCGCAATCTGGGGGCCGACGTAATACCTCACGCGCCCCCTCCGCGACGTCTTGAACCTCCGCCCAGACCGCCTGAACCTCCGCCAAAGGATCAGAGGACAACGCCGACGTGATTCTATGTTTGTCTTAGTACCATCCTCCCGGACTCAGCGACCCAACGGAACGGGTCCCCCCCCCCCTGCCTTTAAGGACGGCGGGAGGAGAGCCGCTGCTTACGGCCGGGGCCGGGGGCCGCCAGTGATGTCTTTAAACCCGTTGGAACCGTCCAATGAGGCGCTGTTCAGACCCAGAGGGCGTCGTCCGAGGACTGACCCGGGTGCGCCCCTCTAACGGGTGCGCCCCTCTAACGGGTGCGCCCCGGTAACGGGCGCGCCCCGGTAACGGGCGCGCCCCGGTAACGGGCGCGCCCCGGTAACGGGCGCGCCCCTGTAACGGGTGCGCCCCTGTAACGGGTGCGCCCCTCTAACGGGTGCGCCCCTCTAACGGGTGCGCCCCTGTAACGGGTGCGCCCCTGTAACGGGTGCGCCCCTGTAACGGGTGCGCCCCTCTAACGGGTGCGCCCCTCTAACGGGTGCGCCCCTCTAACGGGCGCGTCCCTGTAACGGGCGCGCCCCTCTAACGGGCGCGCCCCTCTAACGGGCGCGCCCCTCTAACGGGCGCGCCCCTCTAACGGGCGCGCCCCTCTAACGGGCGCGCCCCTCTAACGGGCGCGCCCCTCTAACGGGCGCGCCCCTCTAACGGGCGCGCCCCTCTAACGGGTGCGTCCCTGTAACGGGTGCGCCCCTCTAACGGGTGCGCCCCTCTAACGGGTGCGCCCCTCTAACGGGTGCGCCCTGTAACGGGTGCGTCCCTGTAACGGGTGCATTCCTCAACCCATTTCAGCGAGTCCTTTTTACATTGATGTTAATTCTTAAACAAAATAGAACACTTCAAAAATATATATTTTACTACATAGTGACCACAAACCGTTCAATAATAAAATGAATGAAATTGGTTTTGAAATGTAAAGGGTTAAAATGCTTTTTAAGCAGATAACCACAGATCTGTTCCTCTTAAGTATGGCGGCGACATTGACATATGTAAAACCTAAACGCGGAGTCCATGTACATATGACTATGTACATATGTCTATGTACACATGTCTATGTATATATGTCTATGTACACATGTCTATGTTTGTATGCAGCAGAGACGCGGTAGTGAAGATAAGCCTGCTCCACCAGGCCCTCTGGTGAAAAGCCCCGCTGCTTTTGTCCTCATGATTCATCCTTTGGGATTGACTGCACCATTATCCCTCCGTCGAGCAGATGTATTGCCACAGAGCTATAATAAAGGGGCTGCAGTGAAGAAAATGTGCGCGAAATGACAATGCTCGACCATAGTGTTTCTGGCCTACGGTGGAAAATCACCGGGACACCATTACGCCTCCGTCTGCCGTCTACAAGCATCGGGATGTCGGCGATAAGACCCTCGAATCACAGTGTTGGTGTCCCCTCTCAGCGCTCAAGTGATCCCAGTGCCCGGGGCGGGCCAGGGCGCAGGCCCGGCCACTCACTCTTTTGTCGATGTCGTTGTGCTGCAGCTGGACGAATCGGGCGCTGATGGCGGCGATGTAGCTCTGCTGATTGGAGAAGGCCACGCGCCCCGCCCCCTTGGGGTACTTGAGCTCGGGGTCGGTGTCGATGCCGGCGTAGCACACGCCCCCGTACAGCCGGTCCATGATCATGGCCAGCTCCACTGCAGGGAGGGGGGGCAGAGGAGGGGGGGGCAGAGGGGGGGTGAGCACTATGGGGGGGGGGGGGGGGGGGGGGGGGGGGGGGGGGGCTTTAGGGCGATGTTACAAGGCAGACGCAGAGTTACTGGAAAGACGCGTTTCCAACCTGACTCCTCAATGT